>NC_053395.1:107385735-107620398 GCF_905171765.1 Bufo bufo | reverse complement strand
CCATTGAGCAAGAGCTGAGAAAAGGGAAGTGGTCATTAACCCTATCAACACTGAATCAAGAGACTCAGGTGGAGTGGCGACCTGCCCTTTATGGAGATCACCCCATGGTTAAGCAGTTGAACTAGGTGCTGGATCAGGTGCACAAGCTGGAGCTGGAGCGGGAAAGGCGGATGACCCAACAGGAAGCAGTAGCCCCGGCCCTGAAGATAGGGGGGGACAAGATACCCTATGGGGCATTCCAAGCATTTAAAGAGGAATTGGAAGACATTGACGAGTTCCTTGAGGTATTTGAGCGGCAGTGTGGGAATTTATGTTTGGAGCCGGATGAGTGGGTCCCTGTGCTAGTGAGTAAGCTTACTGGCCGAGCACGGACTGCCTATGAGAGCATGCCTGCTGAGGACTGCCAGGACTATGAACGAGTAAAGGAGCATCTGCTCGCCCGCAATGGAATAACCCTTGAGGCGCACCGAGTAAAATTCTGTAGCCTCAGATAGAAGGTACAGCAGTACTTGGTGGAGTGGACCCACTGTATGAAGTGGTCTGCGGAAGGCTGGATCTTGGGCAACCAGGCAGAGACTGTTTCGGACGTTATCCAGTTAGTACTGCTGCAGCTATTTTATGAGTTCGCTCCCCCTGCAGTCGCCGAGTGAGTGAAAGAACGTAAACCCAAAACTGCAGACGAAGCAGCAGTTCTTGGGGACGAGTACCTGGACTCCCGACGCAATTGGCACCTCCACAATAATGGACCTCCATTCCAGCCCCGACCCAGTCCGGCAACCCTTGCTCCCACAGCTGCCAGACCATCCTACACTCTCTCAGCTGCCCGAAACCCTTACCGGACACAGTTTGCTGAGAACAGAGTTGTGCTAGCAAGACCAACCCGTCCAGACCTGCGAACCTGTTTCCATTGTGGGCAAGCGGGACATATCCAGCTACACTGCCCCAACACCTGGGGTCCCAAGAACAACCCTCCTTCTGCCCAACCTCCAGTTCTCTGCCTAGAAACCGAGGAGGACTTTGGAACCCTGCATGAGGTGGACCCAGTCCGAACACCACTGGCAGGATGTGTGGGTCAATGGCAAGAAAGTTGAAGGGCTACGAGATACAGGGTCTACTATCACTATATAACTATTGTTAAGCCCCACCTGTCCAAATTCATAGCTGTCCGAGTGGCCAGAGGCAATGTACATCGGATTTCACTTGCCCAAGGTCAAATGGATTGGGGCAATGGGAGCCAACAGGTCCAAGTTAGAGTTATGCAGGAGTTACCAGCTGAAGTGGTTCTGGCCAATGATTTGGGCTACTTAACTTCTCACTATCAGAAGAATAACGTAAACCCAGAGACATGTACAATGGCAACACAACAGCAGAGCCAGAGGATCAGAGGGGCACTCGAGGAGGAGAACCAAGTCAGTGAGACTGCCACTAACTGCAACCCTGACGTGTCCCTAGGTAGTGCCCCAGATAGTGGTCCTGACCCGCCAGATAGGCCGTGGGCCACGTCAGCAGAGTTTCAGAAAGCCACGCTTGCTGATCCAACCCTAACAGGGTATCGAGAACGTGCTGGGGCTGAGCCGGCAAAGCCAAGCGATGGTAAAATTATATGGAGCCAGGGGTTGTTATACCGGCTTACAGAGGGCACCAAGCCCACTAAGATACCTAAGAAGCAGCTGTTCATGCCCCAGCAGTACTGAATTTACCTCATGCGAGTTAGCCATGACATTCCCCTGGCTGGCCTCCTCGGAATAAACCGTACCAGGGATCGCCTGACTCAGAACTTTTATTGGCCCGGGCTATCCGAGGATTTGAAAATGTACCTGCGAACTTGTGATGCAGGCAAGCGAGGTGACAGGGCTAAACTGCACCCCTTACCCATTATCGAGGAGCCCTTTAGCCGCATAGCAGTCAATATTATCGGGCCCCTCGCTAAGCCCAGCCCCACCGGGAAAAGGTTCATCCTCACAGTTGTACACTTTGCTACTATGTACCCCGAGGCTGTCCCGTTAAATAATATCACCGCCAAGTCAGTGAACGATGCACTGCTTAGTATATTCTCCAGGGTGGGTTTTCCCCGAGAGGTGCTTTCCGACAACGGGTCTCAGTTCTGTGCTGAACTGAGCCGGCAGGTTTGGGATCTGTGTAAGATCCACAGTCTGCATACATCCCCCTATCAACCCCAGATCAATGGTCTCTGCGAGCGCTTCAATGGGACCCTGAAGCAAATGCTTTGGACATTCACCGTGCAGTATTGGGACTGGGAGAGGTTCCTGCCCCACCTTCTGTTCGCTTAC
This sequence comes from Bufo bufo, assembly GCF_905171765.1. Taxonomy (NCBI): domain Eukaryota; kingdom Metazoa; phylum Chordata; class Amphibia; order Anura; family Bufonidae; genus Bufo; species Bufo bufo. Next base: position 107,618,107 of record NC_053395.1, on the reverse strand, counting down.
AGGGAGGTGCCACAGGAGTCTACTGGGTTTTCTCCCTTCGAGCTTTTGTACGGGAGAAGAGTTAGAGGACCCCTAGATTTGGTTTGAGACAGGGAGGAGGAAGGGACCCCACTACATCAGTATGTCCTCAATCTCAGGGATTGGCTGAAGTCGACAAAGAGTTTGGTACGATCGTACCGCTCGGAGCCGTATCCTAGCAGTAGGGCAGAAAGTGCTGCCACTAAAACCGGTAAGGACGGATAAGCTCCAAGCCAAATGGCAAGGACCTTATTGGGTGGTGAAGCAGTTCTGCAACACCACTTACCTCCTGGCCAAGTGTTCAGATGAGAGGATTCAACGAACCTTTCATGTGAACATGTTAAAGGCATACGAGGAGAGGGCAGGGGAGGTAGCTGCCATCTGTGCCCCTAAAGCTGACAACACTGAGCATCTACCACTTCCCAAAATCCCCAGACAGGGGGGACCCTGAGTAGGGAAAGAAGGCATACAGATATCTAAGCAGTTAGGGGATATCCTGCAGAGGCAGGTCAGAGAAGTACTAGCCCGATGTAGGGACCTGTTCTCGATGATCCCAGGAGTCACAGATCTAGCCATGCACTATGTAGAAACCCCAGGGCAGCCTCCCCTCAAGCAAGCCGCTTATAGCAGGGATGAGGCAAGAGATTAGAGAGATGCTCGATTTAGGGATCATCGAGGCATCTGGGAGCCCCTGGACTTCTCCTCTAGTCCTTGTACCTAAGAAAGATGGGACGACCCGTTTTTGCGTGGACTACCAGAGACTCAATGACCGGACCACAACTGATGCCTACCCCATGCTCCGTATCGACGAGTTGTTAGACCACATTGCCCGGGCAAGTTCCTCAGCACCTTAGATCTCTGCAAGGGGTACTGGCAGATTCGTCTGGACCCGGAGACTATTCCGAAGTCGGCGTTCGTCACCCCCTTTGGCCTGTACCAGTTTAAGGTAATGCCGTTTGGGATGAAGAACGCACCGGCAACGTTCCAGTGGATGATAGATAGGCTTCTAGATGGCCCCCAGGAGTATACCTGGGAGTAACACTTGGACCACTTGGGTATTGTATTGGACCACGTGCATGCAGCGGGGCTCACCTTCAGGCCCGACAAATGTGTAATTGGGGTAGCGGAAGTCCCATACCTCGGGCACCGTGTGGGTAGTGGGTGCCAGCGTCCAGAGCCGGCAAAGATAGAGGCAGTTGCCCGATGGCCCACCCCCCGCACCAAGACCCAAGTCTTACCGTTCCTGGGTACCGCTGGCTATTACCGCAAATTCGTTACTGAGTACAGCTCCATAGCCAGGCCCCTAACTGACCTGACAAAGAAAAATCTGCCTAAACAAGTCCTGTGGTCTCCGGAGTGTGAAGTGTGCCTTCCAGAAACTCAAACATGCTCTGGTTACTGCACCCGTACTGACTGCACCTGACCCCACCAAACGGTTTTGTGTTCACACAGATGCCTCTGATTTTGGACTTGGACCAGTACTAAGCCAAGTGGGGGACGATGGCCGTGAGCACCCGGTGATGTACATTAGCCGCAAGTTGTTACCTCGGGAGGTAGGATATGCTGTCGTAGAGAAGGAGTGTCTGGCTCTGGTCTGGGCCCTTAAGAAGTTCCAGCCTTATCTGTATGGTTAGTCCTTCACGGTGCTTACTGACCACAACCCTCTTATATGGCTTCACCGCGTCTCTGGGGACAATGGGCGACTCTTGAGATGGAGCCTTGCCCTGCAGCCCTATGACTTCAGGGTTCAGTACCGACTGGGGAAGGAGAACGGGAATGCTGATAGTCTGTCTCGGCAACTGGAGCTTGAGAACTGAACAATGCTGATCTTCCCGGAAAGCCCCTAGCCAACCTGTTAGATCTGGATCCTTTGGACAAAGAGGGGGAGTATTGTTACATCAGGAGAGCAAGTGCCATGGTTGTGTGTCATGAACTGTGCAGAAATCCTATAATCTCTTCCCCTATGCAGAATGAGGGCTGTAACTGTGTCCACCATCCCCTCGGAGACTCTGCCCAGAAACAACAGATTAACAGCTGTACTTAAGGTTGTTTACCTGTAAAGCCTTATAAGGGCAATGGAATGTGATAATGTCATGTGACCTGCCATGAGAGAGGGGGAATTCAAAACTGTTGTTATCCCTCACATCTTGGGGAGGGGGATATGAAAACTGTTGTTTTACCTCAATAAATAAGTTTATGTTTTGAGTTCACATGAACCAGAGGTGTGTGGTGTCTACTCTGAGGAAAAGGGGACATTAGGATTGCATGGTTCTGGATGTCCGAATGGCATGATCTTGGGACAGTACGGAGCTACTCATTTGGGTTATAAGGGCCCCGTTACAACCACAAGGGCATTTTATTAGATAAATAACATTAGTGGAGTCACACGTGAAGTATCCTCCCAAAGTCGCCACAGTACACAGTGTACGAGGATTACCTACTTAACAAGGTGTACAGATGGCAAGAATACTCGGGGTGCTTCGGAGCGGGTTACAGGATACAGTCACGAAAGGGTTACTATACCACAAGCTCTGGGAGCGATTCAGCGGGATCCCAAGAGTTACGCCCTTTTGTCAGTTGGGGCAATGGCTGTCAACCACCAGGAGGAGGCGCAGGGTGGGCCACAAACATCAGCGGCTCCACGCCAATGGGACTGACTCAGATGCAGACACGCTTGCAGGTATGGCCCCCTCTTTGATTATTAATTTATCTTCTAAGATCTTAAGCCTGTTTAAGATAAAAGCATTGGAGAAAGGCTTATCCTTTAGTCCAGTGGCACAATTTGACAGTTTTCAGATGGACGTCGAATTACAACGTCTGTTCAGAAGGATTAGATTGAAAAGCCATTTCATGGGTTCACCTGTGATATCATCCTTTGAAGACTGTGCAACTGATGGGCCTATTGTGACTGATATGTTAAGGCTGACTGAATTGAACTTGTCAGTAAAAAGTACTTTTATGCTACCTAAAAATGCGCACCCGGTGGAAACATACAGTACAGACCAAAAGTTTGGACACACCTTCTCATTCAAAGAGTTTTCTTTATTTTCATGACTATGAAAATTGTAGATTCACACTGAAGGCATCAAAACTATAAATTAACACATGTGGAATTACATACATAACAAACAAGTGTGAAACAACTGAAAATATGTCATATTCTAGGTTGTTCAAAGTAGCCACCTTTTGCTTTGATTACTGCTTTGCACACTCTTGGCATTCTCTTGATGAGCTTCAAGAGGTAGTCACCTGAAATGGTTTTCACTTCACAGGTGTGCCCTGTCAGGTTTAATAAGTGGGATTTCTTGCCTTATAAATGGGGTTGGGACCATCAGTTGCGTTGAGGAGAAGTCAGGTGGATACACAGCTGATAGTCCTACTCAATAGACTGTTAGAATTTGTATTATGGCAAGAAAAAAGCAGCTAAGTAAAGAAAAACGAGTGGCCATCATTACTTTAAGAAATGAAGGTCAGTCAGTCAGCCGAAAAATTGGGAAAACTTTGAAAGTAAGGGCTATTTGACCATGAAGGAGAGTGATGGGGTGCTGCGCCAGATGACCTGGCCTCCACAGTCACTGGACCTGAACCCAATCGAGATGGTTTGGGGTGAGCTGGATCGCAGAGTGAAGGCAAAAGGGCCAACAAGTGTTAAGCATCTCTGGGAACTCCTTCAAGACTGTTGGAAGACCATTTCAGGTGACTACCTCTTTAAGCTCATCACGAGAATGCCAAGAGTGTGCAAAGCAGTAATCAAAGCAAAAGGTGGCTACTTTGAAGAACCTAGAATATGACATATTTTCAGTTGTTTCACACTTGTTTGTTATGTATATAATTCCACATGTGTTAATTCATAGTTTTGATGCCTTCATAGTCATGAAAATAAAGAAAACTCTTTGAATGAGAAGGTGTGTCCAAACTTTTGGTCTGTACTGTATGTGCAGTTTGTGATGAGAGATATCGAAACACTGAAAATATGTCGCATATTACGCTCACAGATGCTGGCCCGCGCATCGCGGGCCGGAAAAGGTTAGAGGACAAGTTCGTCATCAGCCTGCCAGCCAATGATCGTCGCTGGCAGGCTGATGATTTTCAAAAAAACAAATCAGAAGCCATCTAACACATTTATAAATATAATGTGTTAAATGGCTTCTGTGCTCCTCTGCTGGTCCTTTTCGTCGGTTGGTCCCAGCAGAGGAGCACACATCACTGTAAGTACACAAGACACAACACTTAGCCCCAGATCACCCCCCATCACCCCAATTAACGCCTTGATCACCCCTGTCAATCACCTAGTGAAAGGGGAAAAAGTGATCAGTGTAAACTGTCACTTTTTTTTCCCACTAGTATTGACGGTTAGGTTTAGGATAGTTTAGGCCCCTTTGTTAGGCAGTTAGCGTTGGTTAGCGCCCAGCCTACTGCACCGCAGTCACTGATTCGCTGATTAGCGTATCGCTAATCAGCATTTGTACTTTTATAGTATCTGTAAGTGATCAGAACTGATCACAGTCAGATCTATAATAGTATTAGTGTCACCTTAGTTCGCCCTCCACCCAAAACGCAGTGTTTGCCCGATCAGGCCTGATCGGTCGCCCACACGTGCGTTCACCCACGCCCGCCCCGCCGCAGTGACAAAATTTTTAAATTTTTTTTTTATCACTGCACAATCACTTTACAAGCGCTGCGGTGATAAAAAAAATCAGTTTTGATATTTTTTATCAATCGCAGCGGCTTCCGGTACTTCGCTAGCCTCCCATTTGTAAGACAGGCTTTCTTTTTTTCTTGGGTAGTCTCAGGGAATACCCCCTAAATTTAGTTGACCAAATGGCAAATAAGGGGTATTCTTCTAAAGAGGCCTCCAGGCTTCTGACCCAGTCGGATGAGGAATAGGAACCCTCATCTGACGAATCCAGCGGGTCAGAATATGAACCTGTAGAAAGCAGTGGCAGTCTGACCCAAAGTTCGGACGAGGAGGTTGAGGTCCCTGATACCACCAGGCGTACCCGGCCCCGTGTTGCTAGACCACAGGTTGTGCAGGATCCGCTTCAAGGGCAGCAGAGTGGGGCTGGCGCTGTCGGATTACGTGGTGAGGCATACACCAGCAGCGCAGCCCATCCTGGACCTAGTACCAGCACTGCCGTACAACATGGTGAAGTGGCGAGCACCAGAAGGGCAGTTGAAGCTGGTACGGTGGCACGTGCAGTAGTTCCCCCGTCGCAGCCACCGCACAGACAGGCCTGTAGAGCCCCTAGAGTCCCTGAGGTGCTGGCAAACCCTGATTGGCAGCCCCCATCTTCAGCCGCACCAGTAGTTCCCCCTTTCACCACCCAGTCTGGAGTTCGGGTTGAATCAGCTCAGATCGGTTCGGCACTGGGATTTTTTTTGCTGTTCTTGACTGCGGAGCTCTTGTACTTAGTCGTGGCAGAAACAAATCGGTATGCCACTCAATTTATAGCCGCCAACCCGGGAAGCTATTATGCCCAGTCTTTCCGGTGGAAACCCGTCCAATTTTCTGGGCCTTCTCCTCAACATGGGCCTAACGAAAAAGCATGAATTGCGGTCATATTGGTCCACGAACCCAATTCATCACATGCCCATGTTCTCTGCTGCCATGTCCAGGGCACGATTTGAGGCCATCCTGCGTTTCCTGCACTTTAGCGACAACAGCACCTCTCGTCCCAGAGGCCACCCAGCTTTTGACCGGCTCCACAAAATTCGGCCCCTCATAGACCACCTTAACACCAAATTTGCAGATTTGTATACCCCTGAGCAAAACATCTGCGTAGACGAGTCCCTTATACATTTTACCAGGCGCCTTGGCTTCAAACAATACATCCCAAGCAAGTGCGCCCGGTATGGGGTCAAATTGTATAAGCTCTGTGAAAGGGCCACAGGCTATACCCACAAATTTCGGATCTATGAGGGTAAAGATCAGACCCTGGAGCCGGTCGGTTGCCCTGACTACCTGGGGAGCAGAGGGAAGACAGTCTGGGACTTGGTGTCACCCTTATTTGGCAAGGGGTACCATCTTTATGTGGACAATTTTTCCACAAGTGTGCCCCTCTTCAGGCATTTGTTCCTAGAACAGATTGGCTGCTGTGGCACCACGCGACCTAGTCACCGGGGCTTCCCCCAACGGCTCGTTACCACCTGTCTTGCAAGGGGGGAGAGGGCTGCCTTGTGTAACGAAGAACTGCTTGCGATGAAATGGAGAGACAAGCGTGACGTTTACATGCTCTCCTCCATTCACGCAGACACGACAATACAAATAGAATGGGCAACCAGTGTCATTGAAAAGCCCCTCTCAGTCCACGACTATAATTTGCTCATGGGAGGGGTGGACTTCAATGACCAGATGTTGGCTCCTTATTTAGTTTCCCGACGCACCAGACGCTGGTATAAGAAGGAGTCTGTATATTTGATTCAATTGGCTGCATATAATAGTTTTGTTCTCTACAGTAAGGCTGGGAGAACACGATCCTTCCTCAAATTTCAGGAAGAGATCATCGAGAACCTCCTGTATCCAGAAGGTTCCGTGGCCCCATCCACCAGTGTAGTGAGCCGTCTACACGAGCGACATTTCCCCAGTGTCGTTTCTGGTACCTCAACCCAAGCACCACCCCGAAAAAGATGTTGTGTCTGTAGCAGGAGTGGAATAAGGCGTGACACCCGCTATTTCTGTTCTGACTGCCCTGACCACCCTGCCCTATGCTTAGCCGAGTGTTTCCGGAAGTACCACACACAGGTACACTTAGCATAGGGATTACGTTATGCAGGACAGGCACACAGGGCTGTGAGGGCCCTTTCACACAGAGCTGCTGCAAACCTCTCCTTTCACCTGGGACAAAGTGCATAATATACTTCGCCACATCTCTGGGCGATTTGCGCTTTGCACATTGTCCCATGGGGAAGGAGAGGTTTGTCCTATAAAAAAGGTAAAAAAAAAAAAACTGAAAAAAAATCACCGGTAAGCAAAAAAGTTAATGTTCTGTTCAAATGTTATTATAAAGTTAATGTTAATAAATTTATTGCGTTGTGGCCTGGTTTTTTTTTTTCCTACTAGGTGGAACAACCGATGAACCAGCTGCAGCACTGATGTGCACTCTGACAGAAGCATTGCGCTGCTGTCAGATAACACAAAAGTCGGTGTATGCGGCGCTGCAAGACGAGATTTCTCCTCTGCAGTAAAAAAAGATATGTTTGCCGAGGCATGGCAAACACTTTGTTGTTCAATCTCTTTTATTAAGTACAAGAGTAAATTATCGGATCAAAAGGTATAAAACCACAGTGCAAAACAATATATCAAATCTGCCATTTACAGTAACAGGATACTGAAGTGGTTAAGTACATAACCAATGTAGGTGGTCTACAAGTAAAGTGACGCATTCGCAAATAGATTTAAATCTACTCTAAAAGGGAGCAAAAACATCTAACACCATACACACATACACACACAGACAGACAGGGACAAAGGGGGCAAAAAGGGGAGTGCCATAACCCATCAGCATAGGTAGTATTAAGCATTACTAGAGATGGTATTCAACCACATAAGGTAAGACTCAGATCCTTTAAAAAGCAACCAAGGGGACCATATCTTAAGGTATTTTGCGTCCTGGCCATCATCCTCAGCAATAAGTTCCTCCATTCTATGTATCTTTTCAAATGTGTTAAGCCACTCCTCGAAGCCCGGTGTCACCGTAGATTTCCAATGGCGAGGAATAACCAGGCGAGCAGCCTGTACAAAAAATCTGAGGAGACCCTTCTTCAGGGAGGAGATGGGGCCAGGGAACATTGACAACAACGCGCCCTCCGGTGTCCACCTAGTGGTATTACCGCTGACCAGCCCATACAGCTCATTGATTCTGTTCCAAAAAGGGGAGAGGCGCTCACACTGCCACCATATGTGTAACATGGTGCCTTTCTCGTTCTCACAACGCCAACAAATGTCTGGACACGTGGGAAAGAAGGAATGCAGCAAAACGGGGGTCCTATACCATCTAGAAAGGATCTTAAAGTTCTATTCTTGTAAACTGCAGCTGACAGATGACTTGTGGGACAGTGTAAGCGCCTTCTCCCACTGCTCGGAAGAGAAGGTTTTACCCAACTCTCTCTCCCAGGCCCCCACGTATGGAAGGGACGGGATGGCCCCCTCCCCCTCCTGGAGCAGCCCGTAAACCAGAGACACCAGGTGTGTAGGAGGTGTATTTTGGGTGCAGAGAGATTCAAAGGCGGTGAGATCCCTGGATACGTTTACCAAGGGGCCTAGTGAGTGCAAGAACTTCTTTATGCTAAGATATTGTAGCCACGCCCCCCTGTTGGACGGATCAACAAGCGAACTTAAGGGTCTGACAACCCCGCCGACTACCAACTGTCTAACTTGTGGGTTATCTTCTTTTCGGAGTCCCAACACCCACCTAGTGTTCTCCCCCATGGGGAATCCTGGATTATTAAATATGGGAATCAACGGCCCTAGAGAAGTGGTGAGACCTAAGGCCACCGCATGTTTATCCCAAACTTTCAAAACGCTGGCCGTTATGAAGGGGAGTTTCGGAGGTCTAAGGGCTCTAGCCAGCCAAAGTAAATTTTGTGTTGGGAATCCAATTAGCATCCGCTCAAACTGAACCCATCTCTTAGAAGAACTGCTATGAAACCAGTCTAAGATACATGAAAAAATTGCAGCTTTATGGTATTTGGAAAGGTCAGGGACTCCCATACCTCCCTTTAGCTTATGACGAGCCAAAAAGCGTATACCCAATCTAGGGGTGGACACTGCCCAAATAAATTTTAGGAGCAGAGACCTTAAGGCCCTAAAGAAACCACAAGGTAGGGGTATCGGTATGGTACGAAAGCAAACACTTTGTATATATATATATAAAAATAAAAAAAATCCCGGCAATGATTTATTCATCCACATCGATTGATGTGAATGGAGAAATCGGGTTTGCCAGGGCATACGAGCTAAGTGGGTTTGGATGTTGGGCGGAGCTCCTATGTCCTGGCAGACGCCTTTCCCCTCATTTTTTTTTTTTTTGGCAGAGATTTTTTCATCCACATTGATCAATGCGAATGAAGAAATCTGTGCCGTTCATTTTTTCTTTCAGCCCAGAGGCTGAACGGAAAAAAAAAATCTCATTACCTGTATGCTCAATATAAGGAGAATAGCAGAAACTCATAATGCTGGCCATACATGTAATGATTGTGGAGACCCTCAAATGCCAGGGCAGTACAAACACCCCAAAAATTACCCCATTTTGGAAAGAAGACACCCCAAGGTATTCGCTGAGGGGCATATTGAGTCCATGAAAGATTAGAATTTTTGTCCCAAGTTAGCGGAAAGGGAGACTTTGTGAGAAAAAACAAAAAAAAATCTATTTCCGCTAACTTATGCCAAGAAAAAAAAAACTTCTATGAACTCTCCATGCCCCTCATTGAATACCTTGGGGTGTCTTCTTTCCAAAATGGGTCACATGTGAGGTATTTATACTGCCCTGGCATTTTAGGGGCCCTAAAGCGTGAGAAGAAGTATGGGATCCAAATGTCTAAAAATGCCCTCCTAAAAGGAATTTGGGCCCCTTTGCGCATCTAGGCTGCAAAAAAGTGTCACACATGTGGTATCGCCGTACTCAGGAGAAGTTGGGCAATGTGTTTTTGGGTGTCTTTTCACATATACCCATGCTGGGTGAGAGAAATATCTCTCTAAAATGACAACTTTGTATAAAAATATGGGAAAAGTTGACTTTTAGAGAGATATTTCTCTCACCCAGCATGGGTATATGTAAAAATACACCCCAAAACACATTGCCCTACTTCTTCCGAGTACGGCGATATCACATGTGTGACACTTTTTTGCAGCCTAGGTGGGCAAAGGGACCCACATTCTAAAGAGCACCTTTAGGATTTCACAGGGCATTTTTTACACATTTTGATTTCAAACTAGTTCAAACGCATTAGGGCCCCTAAAATGCCAGGGCAGTATAACTAGTGACCCCATTTTGGAAATAAGACACCCCAAGGTATTTCGTGATGGGCATAGTGAGTTCATGGAAGTTTATATTTTTTGTCACAAGTTAGGGGAATATGAGACTTTGTAAGAAAAAAAAAATAAAAAAAAATCATAATTTTCCGCTAACTTGTGCCAAAAAAAAATAATTCTAGGAACTTGCCATGCCCCTCACGGAATACCTTGGGGTGTCTTCTTTCCAAAATGGGGTCACTTGTGGGGTAGTTATACTGCCCTGGCATGTTAGGGGCCCTAAGGTGTGAGAAGTAGTTTGAAATCAAAATGTGTAAAAAATGCCCTGTGAAATCCTAAAGGTGCTCTTTAGAATTTGGGCCCCTTTGCCTGTCTAGGCTGCAAAAAAGTGTCACACATGTGGTATCGCCGTACTCAGGAGAAGTTGGGCAATGTGTTTTAAGGTGTCTTTTTACATATACCCATGCTGGGTGAGAGAAATATCTCTCTAAAAGACAACTTTTCCCATTTTTTTTATACAAAGTTGACATTTGACAGAGATATTTATCTCACCCAGCATGGACATGTGTAAAAAGACACCCTAAAACACATTGCCCAACTTCTCCTGAGTACGACTTTGTAAGAAAAAATAAAAAAATCATCATTTTCCGCTAACTTGTGACAAAAAATAAAAAGTTCTATGAACTCACTATGCCCATCAGCGAATACCTTAGGGTGTCTACTTTCCGAAATGGGGTCATTTGTGGGGTGTTTGTACTGTCTGGCCATTGTAGAACCTCAGGAAACATGACAGGTGCTCAGAAAGTCAGAGCTGCTTCAAAATGCGGAAATTCACATTTTTGTACCATAGTTTGTAAACGCTATAACTTTTACCCAAACCATTTTTTTTACCCAAACATTTTTTTTTAATCAAAGACATGTAGAACAATAAATTTAGAGAAAAATTTATATAGAAATGTCGTTTTTAAAAAAAAAAAATTACAACTGAAAGTGAAAAATGTCATTTTTTTTGCAAAAATTTTGGTAAATTTCGATTAATAACAAAAAAAAGTAAAAATGTCAGCAGCAATGAAATACCACCAAATGAAAGCTCTATTAGTGAGAAGAAAAGGAGGTAAAATTCGTTTGGGTGGTAAGTTGTATGACCGAGCAATAAACCGTGAAAGTAGTGTAGTGCAGAATTGTAAAAAGTGGTCTGGTCATTAAGGGGGTTTAAGCTAGGGGAGCTGAGGCGGTTAATGGTCACAACAATAGTGAAGCCCAGACTGCCACTGTCACGTGCAAAGATTTATTGTACTTACAACAGTATCTCAGATAAAACGCATAAAACAATGGAATGCACACTTCGGTATCGCCCGACCCGGGTTTCGCTGTCACGCTTCGCCAGGAGCGAACCCTAAAGTGTGCATACCATTGTTTTATGCGTTTTATGTGAGATACTGTTGTAAGTACAATAAATCTTTGCACTTGACGGTGGCAGTCTGGGCTTCACTATTGTTGCGACCTTTAATTACCCACAGGAGTGTTGGAGAGAGGAGGGATCCTTGGTTATACCCCTTGCAGATCCTTCCCCGTGCCTTTTGTAACCCGTACCAAGAAGGGAGGAGGTGTATCAAGCAGCGCGGTTTTCCACTTTCTTGATTTACTTGCTTCTGTGATCTTCCCACATCGCATTGAAAACCTGCAGCGCAAGATTACAGATACATATACAGATACGTATACTAGTGACTTTTCTACTGTGAAGAGTGGATTCAATGACCTACAGACCACTTAGAGGAGGAGGAGGTCCTAGTGTCAGAGCTCCTCCCACAGACAAGGTAATGGACTGTCTAACACCCACTGATAAGAGACTCTGAGACTTGCACTGTGATTGCACCTACAAAATCCCTTCACATAAATAAGGAGGGGTAATAGACTGAACTTTGAAACAACACAAAAAAGGGCCATGCAGGTGCACAGGACTTCAAGAAATGGACAATTGACTTTGCACAAGAGACTTTTATATCCAAGAAGATCAGAAGTGAAGAAGACCTCAGTGAGACACCTCTTATTAGTCCAACACACAGTTTATTGATTTTTGTTTTTTATTTAGAGATCCAATGGTTCCCAAGTAGTTTTCTGTGAAATGACTAGGCTATATCTGTAGAATAGGTCCTGGTATTGTGTGTTGAAAATGAATTAAAGTGTAAGAACCAGGGGTTGAATGTACTGTATTGTAAGGGTATTTTTAAGTACTGATTGGTTTTGTTCCAATAATTCTGTTCTCTTTTGCTATTACAATTCTGTGTGATGATGTGCCTTGTAATGCAGTACCCATCCCCCATTGTGCTGATAAGACCACATTCCTGAGTGATCTCAGTGATATGGGTGATGCACACTGGAGGAGGGGCAGATGGGAAGAACTATGGTCTGCACTAACAATTAATTGGAATTTCACCAGAAACTTTATCCTAAGTAGGATGTAAGTATTAATTTGCCATATATAGTGTACACCCTTTTGGTGTCAGTCATGTGTTATAACTTGGTAGACAGCCATGTGGTATAGCATGATCGACTGGATTCCTACCCCATATTTAAACTAGTGATATTTATTTACTTTTTATTATTCTGTACTTGATTTGTTTGTGTCAGTGCATATCTGTAATTTTCTTCCCAAAATATAGCTACAGGTATTTAGCTGGTACAATGGGCTTTTAATCCTGATGGTTGGACCATGTGAAAATAGCTTGCTTAATCCATTGAGCAATATATATATATAATCACACTTAGTAAATATATTTATTCTCTAAGCTTGCATAAGCTTATTAATTCTCAAATCTTTTGAATTCATGTTACGTTACACATATGAGCTGCTAATATCAGTCACATATGATGTAAATGTCTCTGGAGGTTATATCAGAGCTGGAGTGTTATAAGAGGAGCTGCTGATATCAGTCACATATGATGTAAATGTCTCTGGAGGTTATATCAGAGCTGGAGTGTTATCAGAGGGACGGCTGAAATCAGTCACACATTATGTAAATGTCTCTGCAAGTAACTGGAGTATGATGTGATAGCAGATCTGTGAGCAGGGAAGTATTGGCTATGTACCCTACCCGGAAGATTCACTTCAGACATTGTGGCATAATGACATTTCAGCAAGGTCGCCCTCAGCTGCAATGTGTATTGATGTGAGTGCGCCAGGTCAAGGGCATCCTTGCTGCGATCTAATTATCATGCTGCCAGCCCATGTCCTAACATTAGGCTGGCAGTACAACCTGCCGTCAGGTCCTCCGACATCCAACAGCTGGATAGAAGTCACAGCAGACTTACTAGTATTACCTTTTTTTTATTAACACTACAGCAGGCAACATTATGGTGTGGGCGTAGTGATACTGTAAGTGGGCGCATAATGACTGTGTGGGGGCTCAAAGGGACATAATGTGAAGGGAGCACAAAATGGGTCATAACTACTGAGTGTGGGGCAGAAAGGGGGTATAACTATTGTGTGGAGGCAGAAAAAGGACAAAACTACTATGTGGGAGCAGAAAGGGGGCATAACTACTGTGAGCGGGCACTAATGGGGACTAACTACTGTGCGAGATTGGGCATATATAAATAGGCGTAGCTTAATGTAACAAAATTTCTCGTGACACACTAAGCACACCGCAGTTATTATTTCTCCTTGGGCTTTTCAAAAGTTTGGAGGTATGCTGTGTAAATGTGCTGTGTAAACCATCCTAAAGGTTTGCTGAGCCTGTCCATTTGAATTGGCCCCACCTCCTACCAGTTCAGCCACACCTATAACATGGAAAAGAGAAAGTTTCTGCTTCGGCGCGAAATCACTGGAGAAGACGGTCTTAATGCAAGAACTCTTCTTGTTTTAATAGAAACAACGCGTTTCGGGTATTACAATCTCCCCTTCATCAGGTTTCATAATGATACAATGGGTATAGCAAATAGATGAATATTTATAGATAAAGCATGTAAAAAAAAAACGTCAAAAAGATTCACATGTGTGACGCCCCCTAAGGGGAGGGGGGCCACCCCGGTCATGTGATCGCAAGTACAAGTGATTACATGACTCGGGAGACCGGAAGCAAAAGCATCCTCTGGTGACCGCTGTCCTCCTATGCAAAGGTAGGGGGAGAGAGGCCGGGCACCACGATACTTTGCATGCATATGGCGCATGCTCGGAAGGCTGTTCCGGACTGTCGGCTGTATTTGGTGACGTGGAATATCACGTGATCGCTGTGATGCGGTCACGTGACTCTTTGTCATGGTATCGCCGATGCTATACTTTTTTAGAGAGACGCTGCCCATGGAATTTGGTACAGGGTTAGTATATAATTAGACCAAGTGATCGCTAGTATATCTAATTGTTTGACAGATAATATGATAAATATGCAAGAATAAAATAAATATAGACCATCAGTATTCCATAAAATGATGAAAGATTCGAATAAAAATTCAAATAGAATAAATAATTTGAATAAAATTCAAATAAAATTTGAATAAAATTCTAAATGACTAAATAAATAAATATAAATAGAAAATCGTATAAAAAAAATAATAATAATTATACATAAACAGTAATGGCATGCTCTGCATGGTGTCTGTGCAGGGCAAGCCTGTGGTATATAATTATGTAATATATTTCACAACCTTTTTCTGTATACTCAACGGAATTGACTTTTGTCCGAAATATAGATGGCACTATAGTGGGGGAGGTGTCTGTACTTGATAGGATCTAGGTTTATGAAAGAGAGAGGGGAAAAAACAGCTGGGGAAGGAATTCTTCTGCAAATAATCGGGAAAGAGGGCCCTTTTTAATGTATATATCCACTCTATAGATGTCACGGATGGTGTTGCAGAAAACTAGAAGTCACAAATAAAGATCCGACTGACTTGATCCCAAACTAAGGAACATATGGGTGAGCCCTATAAAAGCCCTAGAGCTCTCCCTGACTGCTCAGCCCATGCAAAGATCTTTATGATAGAAAATTGCATGTCCTCGTACCTAGGCTGTGTGACACCTGAAAACCCTATAATAGTGAGGGGACACGACCACCGGCTCCCTGCACTTAATACGGAGGGAGTCAGGGTCACCTAGAATCAAGCCAACAGGAAAACACAAATAAAGGAATAGACTTATCTTAGGAACCAGGAGTTGCAGCATCTAGCAGTGAGCACAATCCATGAAGTAGTATAAACCGCAAAGTGAGGCAGTATGGGAGGGGATATAAAGGGATGCAATCAATGCAAATAGATGACAGCTGAAAGAGGGAAAAGAGATGACAAAACGAAACCAAAACAAAAGAACCTCATGCAAGAGGTACTGAAGAACGTCTGTCAGAGCTTCTCAGAGATCTAGAAATTGAAATTCTGGAACCGCAAACACACATTTTTCCAGTTTAGCATACAATTTATTCTCCCGCAGAATGAGCAAGACCTGACGTAGGTGGTCCCTATGAGTCTTGAAATCAGGAGAAAAAAATCTAAATTTCATCTAGATACACTAGTACAAATTTCCCCATTAAATGATAAAAAATGCTGTTCACAAAATGTTGGAAGACGGCTGGAGCATTCATCAAACCAAAAGGTATAACCAAATTCTTGAAATGGCCCTCAGGGGTATTGAAGGCCGTCTTCCATTCGTCCCCTTCCCTGACCCTGACCAGTTTGTATGCCCCTCTTAAATCCAACTTAGAAAAAACTTTGGCCCCCAACAATCTGGTTGAACAGGTCCGGGATCAGGCGAAGCGGATAAGGGTCACGAATTGTGATCCTGTTCAGCTCCCTGAAATACAGACATGGTCTTAAAGAACCATCTTTTTTCTTAACAAAAAAAGAAACCAGCGGCAAAAGGTGACTTCGAGGGTCGGATGTGTCCCTTTCTCAGGCTCTCAGAGATATAAGTACGCATAGCGACCCTTTCAGGTTGGGAGAGATTGTATAAACGAGATTTAGGCAGCTTGGCTGGGATGAGATTAATAGGGCAATCGTACTCCCGGTGAGGGGGCAGCTCCTGGACACCACTCTCTGAAAACACATCCGAAAATTCAGAGAGAATAGATGGTACAGTCTTGGTAGAAACCTCTGAAAGAGACACTGTGAGGCAATTCTCTCTGCAAAAGTCACTCCAACCATTTATTTGCCTTGCTTGCCAATCAATGGTGGGGTTATGTTTAGTGAGCCAGGGTAACCCCAACACTAGAGGAGTAGGTAATCCGTTTAGGACGAAACATGACACATCCTCAACATGAGCATCACTGACAGTCAAACGGATATTGTGAACTATGCCCTTTAACGATTTTTGAGAAAGTGGAGCGGAATCGATAGCAAAAACAGGTATATCCTTTCCCAAAGTGCATACCTGGAAACCATGTGTTATAGCGAATTGATTATCAATGAGATTGACAGCTGCTCCACTGTCTACAAAAATCTCACAAACCATGTTCTTGCTATCTAGCGCCACCCTGGCAGGTAGGAAAAAATGGGAACTACAAGCAAACGGAAAATCTTCAATTTCCGCATTAACCTTGCCAATAGTAACAGATGGAAAGTTTTTAGAGGACTTTTTTCTTTTTGTTTCTTTATTACCCTCAAAAAACTCCCTGAATCTCCTAGAGGGACAAACATTTGCCAAATGATTAATACCTCCACAACAGAAACAAACCCTCCTCTGAGAGCTGAATCCTCTATTATCAGAGGCAAGCAAAACCAGCTGCATGGGCTCCTGCTCAGAGGGGATTGAGAGAGACTGAGGCCCCTGCGCACTGAATGAGATCACTCCACTGTCCTTGGACTGAATATGACAGGAAGGAGTGATCCTCTCTCTCTAAGACGCCTGTCAATACAAACAGCCCGAGACATGGCAGACTCCAAGGAGGCAGGTCTCTCATGAAAGGCAAATGCATCTTTCAATCCCTCCGAAAGACCATGGCAAAATTGACTTCGGAGTGCAGCATCATTCCAACCAGTATCAGCTGCCCTTCTCCGAAATTCTGAACAGTATATCTCTGTGGACTGTTTACCCTGGCATAAAAGACGCAGTTTAGATTCAGCCAGAGCAATATGATACGGGTCATCATATATCTGGCCCAGGGCTACAAAAAATTCATCCACCGATCGGATGGGCCGTGCCCCCACCGGTAGTGAAAAGGCCCAAGACTGAGAGTTATCCCTGAGCAGCGAGATGATGATCCCCACCCTCTGCTCCTCATCACCAAAGGAATGGGGAAGTAGGCGAAAATGGAGTTTGCAAGCCTCTCTAAAACGAACAAAATTCTCACTACCCCCGGAGAAGGTATGCGGAAGTGAGATCTTAGGCTCGAAACAAACTCCATGAACGCAAGCAGAACCGGTCACCTGAAACTGAGAGACAGTTTTACGGAGATCTGCTACCTCCAGTGAAAGACCCTGCACGCGGTCAATCAAGACTGAAACCGGACCCATGCTTAAGACGGTTTTGGCGGTTTATAATGTCATGGATGGTGTTGCAGAAAACTAAAAGTCACAAATAAAGATCTGACTGACTTGATCCCAAACTAAGGAACATATGGGTGAGCCCTATAAAAGCCCTAGAGCTCTCCCTGACTGCTCAGCCCATGCAAAGATCTTTATGATAGAAAATTGCATGTCCTCGTACCTAGGCTGTGTGACACCTGAAAACCCTATAATAGTGAGGGGAAACGACCACCGGCTCCCTGCACTTAATACGGAGGGAGTCAGGGTCACCTAGAATCAAGCCAACAGGAAAACACAAATAAAGGAATAGACTTATCTGAGGAACCAGGAGTTGCAGCATCTAGCAGCACAATCCAGGAAGTAGTATAAACCGCAAAGTGAGGCAGTATGGGAGGGGATATAAAGGGATGCAATCAATGCAAATAGATGACAGCTGAGAGATTGAAAAGAGATGACAAAACGAAACCAAAACAAAAGAACCTCATGCAGGAGGTACTGAAAAACGTCTGTCAGAGCTTCTCAGAGATCTGGCGGTGACAATAGATTGATTTCGAAGGCCTCATTGAGCCCATAGGGATTCAGGCTATTGAGTTTAAAGATCCAATACATCTCTCGACGTCTGATGTACTGGACATCTTTTTGGAGGTGAATTGGAATATACTCAATAGGTGTTACAGTGAACCCAACACTAATACCATCATGATGTTCGGCCGCGTGTCTGGACACGCTATGTTTCATGAATTTTTTCTTGATGTTTGAACGATGTTTATTGAAATGGTTACGTAGAGTCTGTATGGTACGACCTACGTATTGTAGATGACATGGGTACTCGAGCAAATAAATTACATAGCTGGAATTGCAAGTTAAATGGTGTTGAATTAAAAAGGAATCTCCTGTGGTTCGGCTGTGGAAATATGATCTTTGGTGGATACTATTACAGCATAGACCTCTTAGGTGACCGCATTTGAAACTACCTTTTAAAACTCTAGTATCCCTATCCTGGTCATTATTAGGATGTGTAGCTGATCTTAATTTACTAGGCGCCAGAATGTTTTTCAAGGTTTTCGCTCTTCTATAAGTGAAACGTGGGAAATCTGGGATAATCTGACCGAGTATAGGGTCTCTTTTCAAGATATACCAATATTTTCCCAGTGTCGCCTTTATGGCATTATGTTTCTGATTGTATGTTTTCACGAGTGCCCATGTCATCTACAATACGTAGGTCGTACAATACAGACTCTACGTAACCATTACAATAAACATCGTTCAAACATCAAGAAAAAATTCATGAAACATAGCGTGTCCAGACACGCGGCCGAACATCATGATGGTATTAGTGTTGGGTTCACTGTAACACCTATTGAGTATATTCCAATTCACCTCCAAAAAGATGTCCAATACATCAGACGTCGTGAGATGTATTGGATCTTTAAACTCAATAGCCTGAATCCCTATGGGCTCAATGAGGCCTTCGAAATCAATCTATAGAGTGGATATATACGTTAAAAAGGGCCCTCTTTCCCGATTATTTGCAGAAGAATTCCTTCCCCAGCTGTTCTTTCCCTCTCTCTTTCATAAACCTAGATCCTATCAAGTACAGACACCTCCCCCACTATAGTGCCATCTATAGTTCGGACAAAAGTCAATTCCGTTGAGTATACAGAAAAAGGTTGTGAAATATATTACATAATGATATACCACAGGCTTGCCCTGCACAGACACCATGCAGAGCATGACATTACTGTTTATGTATAATTATTATTATTTTTATACGATTTTTTTATATGATTTTCTATTTATATTTATTTATTTAGTCATTTAGAATTTTATTCAAATTTTATTCAAATTTTATTAGAATTATTTATTCTATTTGAATTTTTATTCGAATCTTTCATAATTTTATGGAATACTGATGGTCTATATATATTTTATTCTTGCATATTTATCATATTTTCTGTCAAACAATCAGATATACTAGCGATCACTTGGTCTAATTATATACTAACCCTGTACCAAATTCCATGGGCAGCGTCTCTCTAAAAAAGTATAGCATCGGCGCTACCATGACAAAGAGTCTCTTGACCGCATCACAGCGATCACGTGATATTCCACGTCACCAAATACAGCCGATAGTTCGGAACAGCCTTCTGAGCATGCGCCCTATACTTGCGATCACATGACCGGGAGCCTTTTCTAATAATAATGGAAACGATTCCACCAGTAATAATGTTCTTTTCTTTATAAATATGTAAGCGATTTTATGTTTAATTGTTAAGAATAGCTATACACCCACAATATTGATTGTTTTTTATAAAAACTCAGACTGCATTCAAGATGACACCGAGGGGTGGCTCCTTCCCTTAGGGGGCATCACCCAAGTGCATCTTTTTGACGTTTTTTTTACATGCTTTATCTATAAATATTCATCTATTTGCTATACCCATTGTATCATTATGAAACCTGATGAAGGGGAGATTGTAATCCCCGAAACGCGTTGTTTCTATTAAAACAAGAAGAGTTCTTGCATTAAGACTGTCTTCTCCAGTGATTTCGCGCCGAAGCAGAAACTTTCTCTTTCTCTACTGAAAATTTCTTTTTTGAGGGATTGGACATCCCATCCAAAAGAACAAACAATCTGTGGCTGCAGTCCTGGCAAAAAGACCTGATTTCTACTAAGTCTACAGTAAAGTTGTGCCTACCAAAGCACAACTCTATAAGGTGAGTGTGGATATTTCTCACTGTACTAATCTATTTGGTTAAACAATACTACCCTATTGTGCGCTCCCTTTTCTCTCCTTTTCCCTCATTTGGAGGGGAATCTAGATTTGTCCTTGACATAAGACACCTATAACATGGGACCTATTTTACACTTTTTTCCAGGGCCACATTGAGTTCCCAATCCACCCCTGACAGAGTATATCTACAGAAGACCAGAACAGCAATGGGAAAGCAAAATGGCGCCACAATATGCAAATCTGTTCATGGCCAAGCTTGAAAGTGACTTCCTATTCTTCTGCCCCATCAAGCCTTTGGCTTACTATTGTTACATTGACAACATCATCATCTGGACTAAATCTGAACAACGGCTAAAAACAGTTACTTAGTAACATAGCTTATGAGGCTGAAAAAAGACATCTGTCCATCCAGTTCAGCCTGTTATCCTGCAAGTTGATCCAGAGGAAGGCAAAAAAATAAATCTCTGTGAGGTAGAAGCCAATTTTCCTCACTTTAGGGGAACAAAATCCTCCTCGACTCAAATCATGCAATCAGAATAACTACCTGGATCAACAACCCATCTCTAGTATCTCTAGTAAATTTTATTTCACTCCAGACATCCAGACCCTCTTGAACTTTTTTAGTGAATTCAGGCAGAGAGTTCCATAGTTTTACTGCTCTTACTGTGAAGAATTCTCTTCTATGTTTGTATACAAACCTTCTTTCTTCTAGACACAGAGGACATCACAGTTACGGGTATAAGTAGATCATGGGAGAGATCTCTGTAGTGACCCCTGATATATTTATGCATAGTTATTAGATCTACCCTTAGTCATCTTTTTCTAAACAGAATAACCCTAATTTTGATAATCTTTCTGGGTACTGTAGCCCACCCATTCAAGTTATTACTTTAGTTGCCCTTCTCTGAATGCTCTTCAGCTCTGCTATGTCTGCCTCGTTCATAGGAACCCAGAACTGTACACAGTACTCCATGTGTGGTCTGACTAGTGATTTGTAAAGTGGCACAACTATGTTCTCATCACGAGCATCTATACCCCCTTTTGATGCAACCCATTATCTTATTGGCTTTGGCAGCAGCTGCCTGACACTGGTTTCTACAGCTTAGTTTGTTGCTCACTAAAATTCCTAAGTCCTTTTGCATGTCAGTGTTACCCAGTGTTTTACCAGTTAGTATATACGGGTAACTTGCATTATTCCTTCCCATATGTATAACCTTGCATTTGTCAGTGTTAAACCTCATCTGCCACTTCTCTGCCCAAGCCTCCAATCTATCTGTAGCAGTATACTGTCCTCTTCCATGTTAATTGCTTTACACAGTTTAGTGTGACCTTCAAAAATTGATATTTTACTGTGCAAGCTTTCTACACGATCATTAATAAATATGTTGAAGAAAATAGGGCCCACTGACCCCTGGGGTACTTCACTAGTGACAGTGACCCAATCTGAGTATGTACTGTTAATAACCAGGCACTCACCACCTGGTGAATATACGGTAGGTATCTTTACTCAATACAGTGGATGATATTATACATAAAATGTACAATTTAATAAAATACAATAAAAATGCTGTTAAAAATATATATGGTTAACAAAATATATGGTTAACAAAATATATATATACTGCACTGCAATAGCTCCAATAGTACGTATATATGCTGCAATTTCCGCTCACTTTATATTATGTTGGCAGGATGAATCATACGATATATTGGATTCCTATTACCCTATTTATCCTGTGTAAAAAAATATACTGTGCAGAAAATATACTGTGCAAATAAAAATAAGTCGTGCAAGAATTAAATATCCTGTGCAAAAAATGTCAATTATTATTCCAAAAGGTGTTCTGTGCAAACAAATGTCCTTCCTCGAAACGCGTCTGGCTGGTCCTGCGAGTGAGAACTACCCACCTGAGCCCGAGCTAAGACCTACTAAACAAAGTTGTTGTGCATTTTCATAAGTGTACAATGTATTTGATGATACCATATTCAATATGGATGATCATTGCCTTTAACAACATGTGATCAGCATGAACCTGAAAAAAACCAACATGGGTTCATAGCAAGTTCAATGTGTTAAAAGTGAATATATAGAGAAGACTATACTTTTATTATTGTTTAGAGACATGGATTTATCTACACAGGTTTCTCTAAACTTGTCTGTCTGAGGAACAATGGGTGTTTCATGGCTAAACCATGATCTGATAAGAGACGTCCATAAAACACATCTGGTGTGGAACAGATATCTATTCATATATTCGCATATAGATATATTCCTGTGTGCATTTATTTAGCGTTTGAACTTATTAATGATTCATATATACTATGCAATATTGATGTATTATAACCAAATATTATTAATGTATCTTTATATGTCTATATCTCACTGAGAGGATATATTCTAGGGGATATAGAATTTTCTTAAATAGGGTTTATTTTAGAGGAGCTGATGTTATTTCAAACATCATTACTCAATAGCTGAAGACAGTTAAGGTACACAAACCAGAAAAACCATCCTGACTCCTATCTGCCCCATAAATTCAGGGATTAGGAAAACTTCTGATACCGCCAGTCAGTCTGAGCAAAGTGTCAGAAAGAACCCCTCCTAATTGATTTAAGGTGTGAAAGGGCAAAATTTAAGTAGTAATAAAACAATCTGTATATATGTTAATTCTTAAAATATTCAAAATTGTTATATGATACAACAGTGCCATCAAGTGGTAGATGGGCAGAAGTTTCTGAGGAATGTCAGTTAAGTGACATCATTCCCATGTTTAACATACGTCACACCCACCTTATCTAATTGGTAATCCCTATTCCAAGAGGGGATGGGCATAGATAAGGATGGGGATATCTGATCCAGTTTTTGGGTAGATCAGAACACACTTCTTCAAACACTTCACAAACTTCACAAAAGGAAAAACTTCACAAGGACTTCTTCACAACGGAACTCTTTACAAAGATTTATTCATCAGCATCACTTCACACGTCAGGAACATACCATAGGACGGGACATATCTGAACCTTGGAAAGCTGAGTCCATTCTAAAAGCTCTTTATCCCAAAGCCAGGGGTAATGTATAATTTATTTCATTTGCAGTAATTATAAATCGCTCCAATTGGCATATAGTTGAGACCCCATTATTAGTGGGTCAGTAGTGTTAAAACAATAATTTTATGGGAAATTTTAATGAACGTGCACATCATTAGAATTCCTGTAATATTGATATCAGAGTAGAATCTCTGATCGGATATTATTATCCGTAGTTAGGCCAACGGGCGTATTTATAAGGTGTCTCTTACTGCCATATTCTTTGATTGAGCATAAGGGATTTTCCACAGATTCATTTCTATTGTTTTGTTGTTATTGTTACATTATAATATTTTAATAATCGGTAATAATTTGATAATAATTTGAATAACATTGTATTGTACTTGGTGTACTAAATTAAGTAAGCCCGGCGTAAACGGCGGAGCATCATTTTGTGGTCAATTTTGATATTAACCTTGTATTCATTTGTATGCCATTTTTACTGCATGTATTTATTTGTAATAAATTATATTTTATATAATTAATTGCACCCTGTTTCATTATCTGCACAAATTAACTTTAGATCTCATCAATAAAAGAACTGGCGTTTATATGTCCGCCAATAAAATTTTTAATTTTTAATTTTTCATATTTCATAAAAATATGAAATCATAATTTTTATGATTTCATATCTTATATGAAATAAATACCCGACATATTTTGGAGGTCCCACCGAGATTGATTGAGATATTTCTATAACCAATTTGTGCAATTAGTGAAAATATTACTTAATCCTCATTGGCAAGTCAAATTGTTGTTGTTATTGATTATTGATCAAAATCATGAGTGTAACAGGCAGCGACCCAGGTAATGGCCAGGTTTTAGCAGATAGTCCATCTGACCCAGATAAGATAATCTCTAAGGTTATCAAATATGTTTATTCTCGTTTGAAGTTAGATAAAAATATAGATGAATGGACTAATGAGCTGCAGGCAAGAGCCTATGAAGAACGTGGGGATATATGGAAGTTAGGTGGCATGGTTGATAGATACCTGACATATATGGATTTGGCAACTGATAATACCAAAAGGGACCAACACCTCTTATGTGCATTGCCACCTGTTTTGTATGCATTGTTGGCAGTCAGTACTCTCTCAAAAGTTAGGTATGAGTCTATAATGGGTACAAAAATATATGTATCCAAGATAGAATCAGAACTACAATCCGCAGAAGCGAAGATCAAAGACTTAGAGTACAACCTTAGTCACAGCCATGATGCATACCAAACGGCAAAAAGCGATTTAGAGGATTTATATCTCCAGTATTCTAAAATTAAACAGACAGATGGATCAGCCCATAATATAGTCAATGCTGAAAGGGATCCATCTAATGCTGTGGGATATCCTGACCCTCCATGTCTTACTCCCCACTATCCAGACATGCCATCAAATGCTCTTAAAGCAGACCCAATCCAAGATACTCAGCAACCTGAAAATGTTGGCATGATTACACGGGAGGCATTCACCCAATTGAGTCGGGCATTCCAAACTGCAACCGCCTTACTAGGTGCCAATAACATGGAAGCCCCTAGAAGTTCCTCTCCACATGTTCCCCTGAGAAGAGATGTTAGGGTTAAATCACCTGTGCTGTATAAGTCTCATGAAAGTTGTGAAAGTGCATGTGAGTTTGACAGTGGTGTAGGGAAGCATGTAACTTATTCCTTGCCACAGGATCATAGGCGACCAACATATGCTGAGGTGGTTTCTAGGAATAAAAATTCCCAATATTCAGATAAGGATCAGAGCTCCTCCAGCATAATTAAGTTTTTGAATACTACAGTATCCAAATTTTCCAAGAAAGGTTCTTCTCAGATAGCCAATCACTTGGAACTGTATGAATCCACTATGGATTCTTTAAAATTATACTCTGATGCTGACAGGATCAGATTCCTTCCATGGGCATTTGATGATAAGTATCGTCATTACTTTACCTCATTTGGGGAGAGAGGCATTCAAGATTGGCCAAGTGTTTTGCATGAGGTTAAATTGGAATTCGGACCGTACCGAACCACCACCGCTGAAAAACGGGACATATATAGCCTTACGTGTAGACCCAATCAGAGCCCCCGTGAATTCCTCTCTGTCCTCAAAAATGCCTATGGGTTGGCATATAGATCCCCAAATTGGGAATCTGAAGAATTCAAACAGTTATTCTATGACGCTATGCCAACCCAGATCAAATTTAACTTAGCCAGAGATCTGGATATTGATGCCCCCCTGGATTGGTTGGTGACGGCTGCCACCACGCTGTATAATATCAGTGAGTGCCATGCAATAGAGGAGAGAAGGTTTAAAAAATCCCCAGAGCAAAAGGTAGCTGAAGCTAAGGTAAACCCTAGCTTGGGATTTGAAAGCCAGCCACGAAGGTTCCCTCAGTCTACAGGACCTGCTCAACAAGCCCAGCAACAACAGGTAGGACCGCCCAAACAGACCAAACCCCAAAATACTAATGGATCCGAGGGGAATAATTCAGGTAATGGGAGGTCTAACTACCGTCCCTATTACAATAGGGGCCCCCAGGGATACTATAATTATAAGAATTATCAAGGTTACAGGCGCTGGGATAATAGACCCAGACAACAGAGGGAAGATAGGCAGGAATCCTCAAATTCACCCAGGAGTAGGTCACCTACCAATAACCAGGGTGCTCAGCAAAACCAAAATGTGCCCAGACCAAACAGGTTTGATCAGCTGGCAGAACAAGTGGCCCAGTTGAGTGACATTGTGAGGAAATTGGTATCTCCAGGAAAACAGCCTGAGCCTTTTTTAGGGGCAACTCCAGGTCCCAGCTCAACATCATAAAACAAATTGGGCCGGGTCAGAACCCAGGCCACTGTAAGGATATTAAGTTGATTGTGGTAGAATCTGATATGATTCATAATTCAATATTTCCTTGCAGTACCTCTGACCCTGAAATTAGGGCCAGGGGGGAAATGTCTAATATGTCATTTGTCTTGCAGTCTAATGACGTCAATTCATATGACCAGATGCCTGTTCCAGTGTGTAATCCCATCGTTCCAGCATCTAGCCGTGAGCCAGCTGTGACTTGTGGTGTCACACAGCTTGTCCCAAAGGGGGGGGCTGATGCTGCTCCTCCAGCTTGTCCTGAGAGACTCAGGAATGCAGAGGTCACGGAGCTGCAAAGAGGTCAACCTCTCAGACAGCAGATGGGTAAACATCCTAACTTTCTCTGTGATTTGTTCCAGGTGGATGGCAGATACTTTATGGATATATATCTCCAAAATGAACTTATCGGACCAATCAAAGGATTAATAGACACTGGATCACAAGCCACCATTTTATCTATCAGTTATTTCCAAAAGACTTTGAATTTAACATCAAAGAAGCCACGATTAAGGTCATTTGATGGATCTTTGATAAGTGTAGGTGGAGATGCCTTACAGGTAAAAGGAACATCCTGGTTGACATTTAAGATTGGCAAGAAAACAATTAGACATCCCACATTGATTGTGGATCTTCCATATGATCGGATGATCATAGGAATCGATTTATTAAAAAGATTGAGTCCCATAATTGATTTCATTAATGAAGCAGTATGGACTCAGGTGAAGGCACCCATTGCCTATGAATACTCTTGCAACACACAAGCACAGCGCAGTTGTCATGTGATTGAAGAGAAACCTAGCTCTATTGAAGTGCATTTCAGGAACAATCAAACACCGGAGGTCACAATCCTGAAGAATGGTAAACCCGAGGAAGATGTCAATGGTGCCGCTCACATCATTACCATCCAGAGGGACGAAATCAAAAAGGTAACTCTGGATGATGATATTTTAACCATTTCTCTTGAAAGGGGGAATCACGAAGTCGCGGACCTGACAAGGCACATTCAATCGATGGTACGGATTAAAAGGGTCAATGACAATTTATTGATTCCCGTACAGGTAAACAATATAGCCCGGGTGAAATTTGCCAAGTTGGATTTGAAATCCGAAGCAAGTTACATAAGCCTAGGACTCTTGAAACAGATTACCAATCCTAAAATGATTAAAAGTTTCTCTCCACAGGACCAATGGGTTCATGATCTGGATGGAGATTCCCAAAGTCATAATGTGGTTGCAAGATGCGTTTTGTCTATCTCCATAGGAAACAAAACTACGGAGCACGTTTTCATCGTGATAAATGAACCACGGTATCAAATGTATATAGGTAATGACCTTCTGCACCGATTTGCCGTACAGATTGACCTGGTGAATAACACCTTATGGTCCAGATTGCCGGGAAACCCAGAGGGATTCCAGGATATAGAACAAGCCTTACGATGGGGACAACAAATGCCCTATGCCGTAAGTATCATGGTTGCTGAGAAAGTTGAAATTCCTGAAGGATGCAAACCATTTCTTCTACCCATTAAAGTAAAGAAGGGACAGAAGCTGAAGAACACAGACGCGTTGATCTGTTTATCCAACAGAATACAGCAACTCGGCCTAAAGGTAAAGCCTACTCCCCTGATCAATATCCATCAGGATCCGTTACATATGGTAATTCATAACATGGTTTCCCATAGCATATCCCTACAAAAGGACACTGTAATTGGTTTGGCTATGGATTCGGAATACTACACATTTGGATTCCAAAATGATGTTATTGGAATAATTCCTGATGAATACCTGACAGAGGAACAAACAGTGGAACAACATTTTTCCTCAACCCCTGAGGGGTTATTTAACATCCACTCTGTTTATCCGTTCAGCTCTGAAGAAGGTACATGCCTCATCGAAGAATCATCATTGGTTTTCAACCATGAGATCGATGAAAAAGAGTATGAATCGTACCAGCAAGGAAAGGATAAGGTATGCTACACCCAGAACGATTTAACTAGTGAGCTTGAAGAAGCTTACGAGTTAAGTCAGCCTGAGATTTTCCCAGAATTTCAGGAGCGGGTGGAAGAACAAATCTCCATGGCTGACGCATGCTCCGATGAGTCGAAGCGTCAACGGCTAAAGGAGCTCTTCGCAGAGTTCCAGGAGATGTTCGCCAAGGATTCTTATGACTGTGGGGAAACAGACCTACACGTTACAAGAATCCAGACAGATCCCGATGCACCCCCTGTTTTTGTCAAACAATACCGACTTCCGCTGGCGGCTTACGAGTCACTATCGGAAATCGTCAAAAACTTGGAGAAGAAAGGTATCATCCGTCCAGTACACAGTTCATTCAATCATCCGATACTTGGAGTCCTCAAACCTAACGGTCAATTTCGTCTCTGCTCGGACCTAAGACAGTTGAACAAACGTGTTTATATGTCCGGATGGCCCGTGCCATATATTGACCAGTGTTTGGCACAAATACAAGGATCCAAAATCTTCACTGCCCTTGACTGTGCACAAGGATATTAGACGATTAAGGTAGATGAAAGGGATCAGTACAAACTGGCCTTTACATTTGGCAAACGACAGTATGCATGGACCCGACTGCCCTTCGGGTACATAAATGCAGGCCATGAGTTTGCAGTGTTCATGCATAAGGCAATGCCTGATGCCACTGAACGAGGTACCTTATCATATGTGGATGACATCCTGATAAAAAGTACAACTTTTGAGGAACATATTCAGGAGTTGAGGCATGTACTAACCCAGCTGAGGAAAGCAGGTGTAAAACTTTCTTTGCAAAAGGCTCAATGGTGCCGGAACAAGGTTAATTTCCTAGGTCATGAAGTCACTGCGGATGGAATTAACCCACAGAAAAAGAAGGTGGAAGCAGTGACCAAGACAAAATCTCCTACAAATCTCAAGGAGTTGAGATCATTCCTGGGCATGATGAACTACTCACGTAAGTTCATAGATAATTATGCCGGAATTACAAAACCTCTTTTACAGTTGCTAAAGAAAGGAGTAAAATGGGAATGGAGTGAGCGTCATGAGCAAGCTGTAACCGAGCTCAAGGCCAAACTTATCCAGGCTCCATGCCTTGCTTATCCAGAAGGGGGAAAACCTTTCTTTGTGGAAACAGGTTTCACTGATAAAAGCATAAGTGCAGTTCTTTTCCAAAAACAGGAAAACCGAAACAAGATCATCGCCTATGCCAGCAAGTCCTTGTCACCGGTTGAGGTAAAATTCAATGATTGTGAGAAAGCATTGTTGTCAACTGTGTGGGCTTTGCAATATTTTAGGAGTTTCATCCAAGGCGAAAGGATCATTGTGGAGACCGCACATCAGCCACTGCAATACTTGCAGAGTGATCGTATAAGAGATGGAAACTTGTCAAACAGCAGGATAACCGCCTGGACAATGTCCTTAATGGGATGGCCATTGGAAATCAGGTACAAACAAAATAATAAAAACCCAGTTGCTCAAGGATTAGCAGAACTCCATGACTGTACCCATACGGAACATAAAAGTGAGTCAACGGAAAATGATTTCCTGGATGAACAATCATCATCACCATATAAATCTTATGAAGAGGAGTATTGCAAATTGTTACCATGTGTGTACGTAGACGGCTGCTCCTTCCATGTCGATGAAGGATCCGAACGTACATTGGTTGCAGCTATTGGAGTCGTATGGAATAATACATTCCTGGATGTATCCGTTGGATACAAGATTGGTTCCAAAAGCAGCCAAGTTGCAGAACTTACTGCTGTGTACAAAGCCGTACGAATGGCTATCGAATATGATGTTAAGGAGTTTGTAATCATCACAGATTCTGACTATATTCGTAACAGCTTTGTGGAGTACTTTCCCGGATGGAAAAGGTCAGACTGGATGAGAAGTAATAACAAGCCAGTAAAGCATGGTAAGATGTTTTGTAAAATTGATGAGATGGTTACCGCCCACAGTCTTACCATTTATTGGAAGAAGGTAAGAGGTCATTCAAAATATCCAGGCATGGATAAAGAGGGGAATGACCTAGCGGATTCCCTTGCCAAGCAAGCAACCATTGATGGAGAAGTCTTTGACGTTGATGACCTCATGGGAACTATCCAAGTGGATGCTATGACAAGGAGTCAGGCCCAAAAGGGAGCTGAAGCCAATGTGGCGCAGTGGAGCCAAAATTTCCCTAGTGAGGATCTCATTGCAAGCCAAAAGGGGGATCCAATTATTGGTCTCTTTTATAAGCACATTGAGGATCCACATAACTATCCCATAACCACGGAAGACTGTGTGGGTAAGGAGGAGTTACGAATTTTGATGAAAGGTAAGTCCCAATTTTCATTACAGGATGAACTGCTGATAAGAACCTCTAAGAATGGTATCACGCAATGGATAGTACCTGCAGCATACCGAGGTCTGATGTTACAACATGCACATGATGCCCCAACAGCTGGTCATCGAGGTGAGAAAATAACGTACGAGTTACTACGGGACTATGCTTACTGGCCACATATGTTACAAGATGTGCGAACATATTGTCAGGGATGTCTAATCTGCCCTCAATTCCAGCCACAAGGACCCACTCATCGGGCACCATTGATGAAAAGGGGGATGTCCATGCCATGGTCAGACATCCAAATTGACTTCATTGGACCAGTAACAACCTCATCGAGAGGCAACAAGTATATGTTAACCGTAACTTGTTTGTTCACCAAATGGGTGGAATGTTTGCCGTGCAAAACATGCAGTTCAAGCGCATGTGCATCTCTACTCATTAACCATGTATTTTCTAGATTTGGTCTTCCCCAGCGCATCGAATCCGATCGTGGAAGTCACTTCACCAGTGAGGTGATGACAAAGATGTGGGAAATCCTGGGGGTAAAGAGGAAGCTACATATAGCTTATCGACCAGCCTCTAGTGGTGGAGTAGAACGTTACAACCAGTCCATTGTGAACATCCTGAAAAAGTTTGTCAATGAATCTGGTAAGGACTGGGATGTCAAGTTGCCTTTGGTGCTTATGGCCATCAGAGCCACCCCAAGCGCAGCAACTAAACTTTCTCCCTTCGAGATGATCACGGGAAGGAAGATGGTGTTACCCCAGCATTTACTTTACAGGACAACAGACCATAACTTGATCAATGCTACAACGTCGCATCAGTATGTGGAAAATTTACGCAAGCACCTTCAACATGCTTTTGCGTTCGCCCAGAAAAATATAGAGAAAGCCGCAGTGAGTGCTAAGACATACTATGATCTGAAGACTACACAGAAGGAGTATCAAATTTCCGATCGGGTATATCTCTATAACTTCGCTCGGGATCAAGTGAAGGAGAGAAAATTCCTACCTTCCTGGAAAGGTCCCTATGTCATCACTGACAAATTATCTCCAGTGGTCTACAAGATCAAAATCCCTAAGGGGGATGAATTTATTGAAAAATGGGTGCACATTAATCAGCTACGTGTTTGTCATCCCAGTGCACGACTTCGAGAGATTGAAGGAGTTGGATGAAAAGAGGTGAAAAGACTTTATGGTTCCAGCTAAAGACGGAAATAAGGATTGGTATCGTATGAACGGAAAAACGTTATCTGTTATTCTACATCTTTAACGCATACTAACCCATCCTGATGTATGTTTCCTCTGTAACAAAATGTCTCCTAACTCACCTCTGAAACCAGAACTTACTCTGTTCAAGAAAAGAACTTATGCCAATCAGAGGTATATGGTATTAGTAACTCTTTTCTTGCAGGATAAAGTAAAAAAAAAATGTATATACTCATATGTGTCATATAATATTTTATAGGCGTAAGATGTCATCAAAGATGATTGCCATTATCTACGTCGTCCTGATCTTGGGGAAGGAGTTCCATGCTGAGCCGATTGCTGTGCCAGGTCCTTCATCGGGGATCATGCTACAAGATACAGCGGGGTTCATCTTGACGAACAAGAGGATATTATCCCAGAAGGTCTACATCAGCCTGGATCCACACGTTTTCGTCGAAAGGCAATTCAACGTGTCCGAAATCCAGTCCCCGGAAATCCAAGCCTGGTACCAGATGCACATCGGATATTCCCAAGAACGGATTACGCAAATCCTGGAGCAAGCAAGGAAGACTTTGACCAGAGAACAGTTTTCTACAAACCAAAGTGATTCATGTTTTTGCAGTCGTAGCCGCCATAATCTTTGGCGTAGTGGGCACTGTTATTACTACCGGTATGACAGTTGCCGATTCCATCTCCATCAAGATATTGGAACTTGAAATTGGTTCATTGAAAAGGAACCTATTAAACATTCACGTGGAGATGGAGAATCAAAACAAACCTTTATCGAACTTATATCCTGTTTTGCAGGATCTATGGGATGGTTGAGTTTGTTGACCATCCAAGTCATGCGTTAGATAAGGTTCTCCAGAAGAACTTTAGTCAAGCTCTGGTTAGAACATTCTAAGCCAAGTCTACGCATCGAAGAAGATATATGAAAAGCCCTTTTAAGCATTCCAAATACATTCACATTTTATGGAATATTTTGGAATGAAGGGGGATTTGTTGTGCATTTTCATAAGTGTACAATGTATTTGATGATACCATATTCAATATGGATGATCATTGCCTTTAACAACATGTGATCAGCATGAACCTGAAAAAAACCAACATGGGTTCATAGCAAGTTCAATGTGTTAAAAGTGAATATATAGAGAAGACTATACTTTTATTATTGTTTAGAGACATGGATTTATCTACACAGGTTTCTCTAAACTTGTCTGTCTGAGGAACAATGGGTGTTTCATGGCTAAACCATGATCTGATAAGAGACGTCCATAAAACACATCTGGTGTGGAACAGATATCTATTCATATATTCGCATATAGATATATTCCTGTGTGCATTTATTTAGCGTTTGAACTTATTAATGATTCATATATACTATGCAATATTGATGTATTATAACCAAATATTATTAATGTATCTTTATATGTCTATATCTCACTGAGAGGATATATTCTAGGGGATATAGAATTTTCTTAAATAGGGTTTATTTTAGAGGAGCTGATGTTATTTCAAACATCATTACTCAATAGCTGAAGACAGTTAAGGTACACAAACCAGAAAAACCATCCTGACTCCTATCTGCCCCATAAATTCAGGGATTAGGAAAACTTCTGATACCGCCAGTCAGTCTGAGCAAAGTGTCAGAAAGAACCCCTCCTAATTGATTTTAGGTGTGAAAGGGCAAAATTTAAGTAGTAATAAAACAATCTGTATATATGTTAATTCTTAAAATATTCAAAATTGTTATATGATACAACAGTACCATCAAGTGGTAGATGGGCAGAAGTTTCTGAGGAATGTCAGTTAAGTGACATCATTCCCATGTTTAACATACGTCACACCCACCTTATCTAATTGGTAATCCCTATTCCAAGAGGGGATGGGCATAGATAAGGATGGGGATATCTGATCCAGTTTTTGGGTAGATCAGAACACACTTCTTCAAACACTTCACAAACTTCACAAAAGGAAAAACTTCACAAGGACTTCTTCACAACGGAACTCTTTACAAAGATTTATTCATCAGCATCACTTCACACGTCAGGAACATACCATAGGACGGGACATATCTGAACCTTGGAAAGCTGAGTCCATTCTAAAAGCTCTTTATCCCAAAGCCAGGGGTAATGTATAATTTATTTCATTTGCAGTAATTATAAATCGCTCCAATTGGCATATAGTTGAGACCCCATTATTAGTGGGTCAGTAGTGTTAAAACAATAATTTTATGGGAAATTTTAATGAACGTGCACATCATTAGAATTCCTGTAATATTGATATCAGAGTAGAATCTCTGATCGGATATTATTATCCGTAGTTAGGCCAACGGGCGTATTTATAAGGTGTCTCTTACTGCCATATTCTTTGATTGAGCATAAGGGATTTTCCACAGATTCATTTCTATTGTTTTGTTGTTATTGTTACATTATAATATTTTAATAATCGGTAATAATTTGATAATAATTTGAATAACATTGTATTGTACTTGGTGTACTAAATTAAGTAAGCCCGGCGTAAACGGCGGAGCATCATTTTGTGGTCAATTTTGATATTAACCTTGTATTCATTTGTATGCCATTTTTACTGCATGTATTTATTTGTAATAAATTATATTTTATATAATTAATTGCACCCTGTTTCATTATCTGCACAAATTAACTTTAGATCTCATCAATAAAAGAACTGGCGTTTATATGTCCGCCAATAAAATTTTTAATTTTTAATTTTTCATATTTCATAAAAATATGAAATCATAATTTTTATGATTTCATATCTTATATGAAATAAATACCCGACAAAGTACAGGTCATTACGAGATAAGGATTTCCACACTGATTTGGTCTATCGCGAGACAACACGAATCCTGCTGAGCACTTCCTGGACGGTGACACGCAAAGAAGAAAAAAACCACGTGGAGAGACGCGAGTACACAGAACTGAGTATTGGATCCTGTGCACTACTCCGGGAGATACGAAAAGGTTCACAAACACAGAAGCAGTGACTATAGTGGAGACAGCCACCACAGTAGAAATTTTACCTCAAAGGGCAAGGTAAGAGGGTTTGCATTAGGGGGACGCCCCAACTGCAAAACCCGACTGCTTTCAATATCTATTACCTAATCCCTAAAGGCACACTAACTGCTATATTGCGGACTTCAATTGAATTGCATTGAAACACAGAGGAGTTTCCTTGATTTATAAGAATATTGCATACTGACGTATAGTTCGCTACAGAGTATCATGTTGGATGGATACATTGTGAATATCATATCTACTAATACATCTTCGTAAGCAACAGCCATCATAAGCTTTCTTCACAGGATCTTCCCATATGATTATTTCTTCACAGGACATTTGTTTGCACAGAACACCTTTTGGAATAATAATTGACATTTTTTGCACAGGATATTTAATTCTTGCACAACTTATTTTTATTTGCACAGTATATTTTCTGCACAGTATATTTTTTTTACACAGGATAAATAGGGTATTAGGAATCCAATATATCATATGATTCATCCTGCCAACATGATATAAAGTGAGCGGAAATTGCAGCATATATACGTACTATTGGAGCTATTGCAGTACAGTATATATATATTTTGTTAACCATATATTTTGTTAACCATATATATTTTAACTGCATTTTTATTGTATTTTATTAAATTGTATATTTTATGTATAATATCATCCACTGTATTGAGTAAAGATACCTACCGTATATTCACAAGGTGGTGAGTGCCTGTTTTTATTTTAGTATAAAATTACATGTGTTACATAGGATGAACAGGTGAATCATCCGAAAAACAGTGCACCCTTTACCATATTGGAGATACGGGTGAGCCGCGATACATATACTTTACTGTTAATAACCACCCTCTGTTTTCTATCACTGAGCCAGTTACTTACCCACATACAGACATTTTCTCCCAGTCCAAGCATTCTCATTTTATATACCAACCATTTTGTGGGACAGTATCAAATAATTTGGAGAAGTCAAGATATACGACATTCATTGATTCGCCACGGTCAAGTCTAGAACTTACCTCCTCATAGTGTCACTACCAGAGCTTTGAGACGTTCTCATAGCTCTGTTTCTCCACCCCTGTGATGATGTCACTACTAGAGCTTGGAGGAGTTCTCTCTGCTCTGTTTCTCCGCCCCTGTGTTGAGGTCTTTACTTTCGGTTTCCTTCCTCCCAGCTGTCCCTCCTGTGTTTGATTCCTCTGCCTTTAAATCACCCCTCCTCCTTTGTAGTGTGCGGATTATACTTTTCATTTGAGCTGTATCTCTCGCTTGAGTATCTTCACTTGTGTGATATCTTTCTATGGACCCGAGTTCTGCTGAAGCAAGTACTTCGGATATTGTCTGCTGACTTTGGATCGGTTTTCACTGCCGCTGCAGCTCCTTCAGTTAAGTGTGCAGACATTGTTTGTTTCTGTTTGTTTGCTGACTGGATCCGAGGCGACCCCGGTTCCGTCCATATTCTGAGCAGGGCACCGGTGGCCATGCCCCTTCCACTATTGTAGGGGTTACAGTGGTCATCAGCCTTAGGTACGCGGGCATGTCTCGATCCACCATCTGGATCTGGACATGTGCTTAGCAGCATAGGGAGAGCTTTTAGGGTCTGACAGGGGTCACCCTTTATCCTCCCTAGTTTGGGTCCGGTCAGTAGCTAATTCACTGTGTATGCTCTTGTTGCTCACATACAGCCGTGACATTATAATCCGCCTAAACCGTCTTTTTTGACATGGATCCGTTTTCTAACCTGGTTGACCGCATGCAAGGTCTTTCTTTGGAGGTAGCGGATCTCCGTCAATCTATGACTCAGCTTCATGCATTGGGCTCTGCTCCGGCCCATGGAGTCTGTTGCGAGCCAAAGGTCTCACTTCCGGAAACGTTCTCCGGGGGCAGTGAGAATTTTGTTCGCTTCAGAGAGGCATGCAAACTCCATTTTTGCTTGTGTCCCCACTCCTCTGGTAAGGAGGAGCAGAGGGTGAGGATTGTCATCTCCCTGCTCAGGGGTAATGCTCAGACTTGGGCTTTTTCGCTGCCATCGGGGGATCCCTCCCTTCGATCCGTGGAAAGATTTTTTGTGGCCCTGGGTTAGATATATGATGACCCGGATCGTGTTGCTCTGGCTGAATCTAACTTACGTTTTTTATGCCAGAACAAACTGTCTGCGTAGCTTTATTGTTCTCAATTTCGGAGATGGGCAGCTGATTCAGGTTGGAATGATGCTGCACTCCGGAGTCAGTTCTGTCATGGTCTCTCACAGAGATTGAAAAATGCGTTTGCTTTCCATGAGAGACCAACGTCCTTAGAGTCTGCCATGTCATTGGCGGTACGCCTTGACAGGCGTCTAAGAGAAAGAAACGAGACCTCTCTGTCCAGCCATTGTCAGTCTAGGGGCAGTGGTACGGACTCATTCAGTGTGCAGGGGCCTCATTCTGTCTCGGTCCCCTCTGAGGAGGAGCCCATGCAGCTAGGTCGACTTGCCCCTGATAAAGAAGGATTTAATCCTCAGAGAATGGTGTGTTTTTGTTGTGGGGGCATAGGTCATTTGGCAAATGTTTGTCCGTCTAGGAAATTCATGAACTGTACTAAGAGTGATAATAAGAGAAAAACCTCAAAAGGTAAATCATCAAACTCTGCTTCATCTGCTACTTTGGGCAAAGTTGATGTAGGAATTGATGCTTTTCCTCTGACCTGCAGTTCCCGTTTTCTCCTTTCTGCCAAGGTGGCGCTAGAGAGCAAAGTCATTTCTTGTGAAATTTTTGTTGATAGTGGAGCGGCTGTCAATCTTATTGACACTCAATTTGTAGCCATGCATGGTTTTCAGGTTTGCACATTAGAAAAGGATATACCTGTTTTTGCTATTGACTCTACTCCACTCTCACAGAGATCCCTGAAGGGCATTGTTCACAATATCCGGGTAGCTGTAGGTGACACTCATGTGGAGGATATATCTTGTTTTGTCCTTAACGGATTGCCTTCTCCTCTAGTTTTGGGGTTACCCTGGCTCACTAGACATAACCCCACTATTGATTGGCAAGGAAGGCAAATAAATGAGTGGAGTGAGTTTTGTAGAGAGAATTGTCTCACAGCGACTTTTGCAGAGGTGTCTACTAAAACTGTGCCATCATTTCTCTCTGATTTCTCGGACGTGTATTCCGAGAGCGGTGTTCAGGAGCTACCTCCTCACTGGGAGTTTGACTGTCCAATTAACCTCGGCGCCAAGCTGCCAAAAGCACGCCTCTACAATCTCTCCCAACCGGAAAGAATCGCAATGCGAACCTATATCTCTGAGAGTCTCGATAAGGGGCATATTCGTCCCTCAAAATCACCTGTTGCCGCTGGGTTTTTTTTTTGTTAAAAAAAAAGATGGCTCTCTGAGACCTTGCCTAGATTTTAGGGAGCTGAACCGTATCACGATTCGCGATCCCTATCCCCTTCCTCTGATCCCAGACCTCTTCAACCAAATTGTTGGGGCCAAGGTTTTTTCCAAATTGGATTTGAGAGGCGCGTACAACCTGGTCAGGGTCAGAGAGGGGGATGAATGGAAAACTGCCTTTAATACCCCTAACGGGCATTTCGAGAATCTCGTTATGCCTTTCGGCCTGATGAATGCTCCGGCCGTCTTTCAGCATTTTGTTAACAGTATTTTCTACCATTTAATGGGGAAATTTGTATTGGTGTATCTTGATGATATTTAGATTTTTTCCCCTGATGTTCAGACCCATCAGGATCATCTTTTTCAGGTTCTGCGGATTCTGCGGGAAAATAAATTGTACGCCAAGCTGGAGAAATGTGTTTTTATGGTATCGGAGATTCAATTTCTGGGTTTTCTCCTCTCTGTTTCTGGTTTTCGCATGGATCCGGAGAAGGTCCGTGCTGTGCTTAAGTGGGAGCTTCCTGAGAATCAGAGGGCATTGATGCGCTTTCTGGGTTTTGCGAACTATTACAGAAAGTTCATTTTGAATTATTCCTCTGTTGTCAAACCCCTCACTGACATGACAAAAAAGGGGGCGGATTTTTCCTCTTGGTCGGAGGAGGCGCTTGCAGCTTTTTCTAAGATTAAAGAGAGTTTTGCGTCTGCTCCCATCTTGGTGCATCCCGATGTTTCCTTACCTTTTATTGTTGAGGTGGATGCTTCCGAGGTGGGTATGGGTGCGGTTTTGTCCCAGGGCCCTTCTCCTGCCAAATGGCGACCCTGTGCCTTTTTCTCTAAAAAACTCTCCCCGGCAGAGAAAAACTATGATGTGGGAGATAGGGAGTTGTTGGCCATCAAGTTGGCTTTCGAGGAATGGCGCCATTGGTTGGAGGGGGCCAGGCACCCTATCACCGTTTTTACCGACCATAAGAATCTGGCGTACTTGGAGTCGGCCAAGCGTATGAATCCGAGACAGACCAGATGGTCTCTGTTCTTCTCT
This sequence comes from Bufo bufo, assembly GCF_905171765.1. Classification (NCBI taxonomy): domain Eukaryota; kingdom Metazoa; phylum Chordata; class Amphibia; order Anura; family Bufonidae; genus Bufo; species Bufo bufo. The sequence goes on along the minus strand of NC_053395.1, from coordinate 107,579,033 downwards.
AGATTCAATATTGTCGTTACATTCCGCCCTGGGATCAAAAATGTGAAGGCTGATGCTCTCTCTCGCTGTTTTCCGGGAGGAGGAAACTCCGAGGACCCGGGTCCCATTTTGGCGGAGGGGGAAGTTGTTTCTGCTCTGTATTCTGATTTGGAGGCCGAGGTCCAGGCTGCCCAGACTGAGGCACCTGCCCGTTGTCCTTCTGGGAAGTTGTTTGTGCCTCCTGAGTTAGGTCACAAACTCTTCAAGGAGCATCATGATACTGTTCTTGCTGGTCACCCCGGGAGTAGAGCCACGGTAGATCTCATTGCTCGGAGATTTTGGTGGCCGGCTCTTCGTAAGTCGGTGGAGGGTTTTGTGGCTGCTTGTGAGACGTGCGCTCGCGCTAAGGTCCCTCGTTCACGGCCTTCAGGTCCCCTTCTCCCGTTACCCATACCTTCCCGTCCTTGGACACACCTGTCTATGGACTTTATCACGGATCTTCCTCGTTCCTCAGGGAAGTCGGTGATCCTGGTGGTGGTGGACCGTTTTAGCAAGATGGCTCATTTCGTACCCTTCCCTGGTTTACCCAATGCTAAAACGTTGGCGCAAGCTTTTGTCGACCATATTGTTAAATTGCATGGCATTCCCTCTGATATTGTTTCCGATAGAGGCACGCAGTTTGTGTCCAGATTCTGGAAGGCTTTCTGTTCTCGCCTGGGGGTTCGGCTGTCCTTCTCTTCTGCTTTTCACCCGCAGTCGAATGGTCAGACTGAACGCGTCAATCAGAATCTGGAGACATATTTGCGCTGTTTTGTGGCAGAGAACCAGGAGGATTGGTGTTCGTTTCTCCCTCTTGCTGAGTTTGCTCTGAACAACCGTCGTCAGGAATCTTCTGATGAGTCACCATTCTTTGGTGCATATGGGTTCCATCCGCAGTTTGGGACATTCTCGGGAGGGGCTCCTTCTGGTTTGCCTGAGGAGGAGAGATTTTCCTCGTCTTTGTCTACCATTTGGCAAAAGATTCAGAGTAATCATAGAAAGATGAGTGAGAAATATAAGCGTGTGGCTGATAAGAGACGTGTGCCTGGTCCGGACCTGAATGTGGGTTATCTGGTTTGGTTGTCTACAAGAAATATTAAACTGAAGGTTCCCTCCTGGAAATTGGGTCCCAAGTTTATTGGGCCTTATAAAATCTTGTCAGTCGTCAATCCTGTTGCCTTCCGTCTTGATCTTCCACGGGTTTGGAAGATACATAATGTATTTCACAGATCTCTCTTAAAACCATATGTCCAGCCCACGGTACCCTCCTCTTTGCCTCCTCCTCCGATTTTGGTTGATGGCAATCTGGAGTTTGAGGTTTCCAGAATTGTGGACTCTCACATTGTCCGCGGTTCTCTTCAGTACCTCATTCATTGGAAGGGTTATGGTCCTGAGGAGAGGATGTGGGTCCCGGTGTCGGACATTAAAGCCACTCGCCTCATCAGGGCATTTCATAGGGCTCATCCTGAGAAGGTGGGTCCTGGGTGTCCGGGGTCCACCCGTAGAGGAGGGGGGGGGGTACTGTCACTACCAGAGCTTTGAGACGTTCTCATAGCTCTGTTTCTCCACCCCTGTGATGATGTCACTACTAGAGCTTGGAGGAGTTCTCTCTGCTCTGTTTCTCTGCCCCTGTGTTGAGGTCTTTACTTTCGGTTTCCTTCCTCCCAGCTGTCCCTCCTGTGTTTGATTCCTCTGCCTTTAAATCACCCCTCCTCCTTTGTAGGGTGCGGATTATACTTTTCATTTGAGCTGTATCTCTCGCTTGAGTATCTTCACTTGTGTGATATCTTTCTATGGACCCGAGTTCTGCTGAAGCAAGTACTTCGGATATTGTCTGCTGACTTTGGATCGGTTTTCACTGCCGCTGCAGCTCCTTCAGTTAAGTGTGCAGACATTGTTTGTTTCTGTTTGTTTGCTGACTGGATCCGAGGCGACCCCGGTTCCGTCCATATTCTGAGCAGGGCACCGGTGGCCGTGCCCCTTCCACTATTGTAGGGGTTACAGTGGTCATCAGCCTTAGGTACGCGGGCATGTCTCGATCCACCATCTGGATCTGGACATGTGCTTAGCAGCATAGGGAGAGCTTTTAGGGTCTGACAGGGGTCACCCTTTATCCTCCCTAGTTTGGGTCCGGTCAGTAGCTAATTCACTGTGTATGCTCTTGTTGCTCACATACAGCCGTGACACATAGAAACTGATTAAAATAGATTGGCATGACCGATCCCTCATGAAGCCATGCTGATATGGTGTTATTTGCTTATTTTCGTTGAGGTACTCCAAGATAGCATCTCTTAGAAAACCTTCAAACAGCTTACTCACAATAGATGGTAAACTTACTGGACTATAGTTTCTGGGCTCTGTTTGTGAACCCTTTTTGAATATTGGCACCACATTTGCTAAGCGCCAATCCTGTGGAACACTCCCTGTCAATATAGAGTCCTTAATATCAGAAATAAGAGTCTGGCTACGACATTACTTAATTATTTTAGGATAAAGGGGTGTATGCCATCTGGTCCTGGCGATTTGTCTATTTTAATCTTCTTAAGGCACCGCTACACTTCTTCCAGGGTCAGTTAGGGCACTTTTAATGGGGAATTAACTTTTACATTCTGCATTTCATCTGACAGTTTATTTTCCTCAGTGAATACATTTGCAAAAAAAATATTTAATAGCTTCGCTTTCTCCTCATCGCTGTCTGCAACTCCCCCTTCATCACTCTGTAAAGGGCCGACACCTTCAGATCTATACTTTTTTCCATTTATATAATTGAAGAACATTTTAGGGTTAGCTTTCCTCTTTGGCAATGAATCTCTCTGTCTCTAGTTTGGCTGCTTTTATTTGTCTTTTACATATTCAATTTTTTCCTTATAGTTTTTCAATTCATCCTTGCTACCCTCCTGTTTTAGTGATTTAAATAATAAATTTTTGTCATTTATTGTTTTATTTACAATTCTATTTATCCACATTGGTTTTTTTTTCTTGTTCTTTAACCTTTTATTCCCAATTACAGTTTAGGATACTTTAAAAAAAAAAAAAACATTTTGTGGCTGTATTGTTTTTTTTTTGAGGACTTTGTCTCAGTCAGTTAGGCCAATGGCACCTCTTAGTTGGTTAAATTTAGCTTTTTTGAAGTTTGGAATTTTTGTGCCTCCCAGAAGAAACACTCTTTTGAATGACAATTGGAAGGTTATTATTTTATGGTGACTATTTCCCAGGTGTCCCCCAACCTGCGCATCTGTTGTTCTGTCAGGTCTATTGGTTAGTACTAAGTCCAGTATAGCCGTCCATCTAGTTGGGTCCTGAACTAGTTGTGAAAAGTAATTGACTTTGGTTATTGCCAAGAACCTGTTTTCTTTATGAGATCTACAGGTTTGAGTTTCCCAGTCTATATCTGGGTCCCCCAGAAGTCCTCATGATTTGCCACCTCATCTATCTCATTTAGTAGGAGATTTTTTTGTGGATTCTGGTATATTAGGTGGCTTATAATAAACTCCTATAAGCATTTTTTTATGGTTTTTGCCACCATGTATTTCTACCCACAGAGACTCCACATGTTCATGTACCTCACTTAGATCTCCCAGGAGTGTGGAATTTAGACAGGACTTTACATAGAGGAAAACCTCTTCCCCTCTCTGGTTTTGATGATCCTTTCTAAACAGACTGTAACTCTGTACGTTAACTGCCCAGTCATAACTATCATCCAGCTATGTCTCTGTTATTCCCACTATGACATAGTCCTCCTCACACATCACTAATTCCAGTTCACCAGTGTTATTAGTCAGGCTTCTGGCATTAGTGTACATATAATTGAGAGGTTTTTGTATATTTTCTAACCTACACTTTTCCTTATGAACTGTTCTAGTCCCTCCTTCCATTCCTCCTCTAGTTTCATTACCTCGTCCCAGGTCTTTATCTACACTATCTTCCCCTCCTATAATGTAATTACCATCCCCCCAGTCTCTAGTTTAAACACTTCTCCAACCTTCTAGCCCTCTTCTCCCCAAAACAGCTGCACCTTCCCCATTGAGGTGCAGCCCATCCCTACGATAGAGCCTGTAGCCGACAGAGAAGTCAGCCCAGTTCTCCAGAAACCCAAACCCCTCCTTCCTACACCAGTTCTTCAGCCATTTGTTAACCTACCACTGCCTTTGTTGTGTGGGTTGTGGTACAGGTAGTATATTGGAAAACACTACCTTTGAGGTCCTTGCCCTAAGCTTGTGACCTATATCCCTAAAATAATTTTTAAGGACGCTCCCTCTAACAATGTCATTGGTTCCAATATGGACAATGACAGCTGGATCTTCACCAGCCCATCCCACTAAACTGTCAACCCGATCTGCGATATGTCTAACTTGAGTGCCAGGAAGGCAACACACCGTTCAACAATCCCGGTCTTTGTGACAGATCACCTTATCTTTACCCCTAATAATTGAATCTCCCACTTACCAGCACCTGTCTGGCCTGCCCTGCTCTCCTAGTCTCCTACTGGAGCTGACATTCCCCTGTCTGGCAAAGGAAGTGTCTGGCTGCAGCAGTGCTCTCCCTGAACTAACAATCCCCTCCTCTGCCAACCTTGCAAACTTGATGGAGTGTGTCAGATCAGGGCTAACCTCTCTGGCACTCTTCCCTCTACCCTGCTTTATAAATGTTATCCAGCTACCTACCTCACTTTCCTGAGTCTCCATGCTACCACCCACCTGAACATATATCCCATTGAGTGCCTGCTCAGTGAGCAGCAAACTCTTTTCTAAATTGGCAAAGCTTCTCAGTGTTGAAACTCGCTCGTTTAGAATGTTCGATTCCAAATGAGCAATTTTCTAAAATATTTACCAAAGATATGCACCCTCAAATGGCTGTCCCAGGACTGAATACATTTGACAAGATGTGCACTGGACTGCGTTGTCAATAATGGAATACATACTAATGGGGCGTACACAAGAAAAGAGAAAGAAAAAATACAATACAGTGCAATAATAAGCAACTGACTAAGGCCTCTTTCACACTGGCGTGTGCGGCTCGTGGTCGTGCTGCGGCCTGCAAAATGCGGGCCGCAATGCACGAGCGCAGTCCGTGGGGCAGCCGCAGCGGAACGCGGACCCATTCACTTGAATGGGTCCGCGATCCGGCCGTTGCGCAAAACGATAGGACATGTTCTATCTTTTTGCGGAACGGAAGTACGGGACGAAACCCCACGGAAGCACTCCGTAGTGCTTCCGTAGGGTTCAGTTCCGTGGTTCCGTTCCGCACCATTCCGCATCTCTGGATTTGCGGACCCATTCAAGTGAATGGGTCCGCATCCGTGATGTGGAATGCCCACGGAACGGCGCCCGTGTATTGGGCCGCAATACGGCAACGGGCCGCACACGCCAGTGTGAAAGAGGCCTAACTGTGGTGCCCTCCTAAGGTCACTTAATCTTAAATCACACACTTAATACACACACTGGAAACCAAACATGCGAATGCTCACAAACTCGTGTTGTCTGCTTATATACAGTTGCAAGAAAAAGTATGTGAATCATTTGGAATGATATGAATTTCTGTACAAATTGGTCCTAAAATGTGATCTGATCTTCATCTAAGTCACTGCAATAGACAATCACAGTCTGCTTAAACTAATAACACACAAAGAATTAAAAGTTACCATGTTTTTATTGAACACACCATGTAAACATCACAGTGCAGGTGGAAAAAGTATTTGAACCCCTAGACCAGGCATGCTCAACCTGCGGCCCTCCAGCTGTTGCAAAACTACAACTCCCAGCATGCCCGAACAGCCTACAGCAATCAGCCTACAGCAGGGCATGGTGGGAGTTGTAGTTTTACAACAGCTGGAGGGCCGCAGGTTGAGCATGCCTGCCCTAGACTAATGACATCTCTAAGAGCGAATTGGAGTGAGGTGTCAGCCAACTGGAGTCCAATCAATGAGATGAGATTGGAGGTATTGGTTACAGATGCCCTGCCCTATAAAAAACACACACCAGTTCTGGGTTTGCTTTTCACAAGAAGCATTGCCTGATGTGAATGATGCCTCGCACAAAAGAGCTCTCAGAAAACCTACGATTAAGAATTATTGACTTGCATAAAGCTGGAAAGGGTTATGAAAGTATCTCCAAAAGCCTTGCTGTTCAGTCCACGGTAAGACAAATTGTCTATAAATGGAGAAAGTTCAGCACTGCTGCTACTTTCCCTAGGAGTAGTTGTCCTGTAAAGATGACTGCAAGAGCAAAGCGCAGACTGCTCAATGAGGTGAAGAAGAATCCTAGAGTGTCAGCGAAAGACTTATAAAAGTCTCTGCCATATGCTAACATCCCTGTTAGCGAATCTACGATTTGTAAAACACTAAACAAGGATGGATTTCATGGGAGGATACCACAGAGGAAGCCACTGTTGTCCAAAAAAGAATTGCTACACGTTTACAGTTTGCACAAGAGCACCTGGATGTTCCACAGCAGTACTGGCAAAATATTCTGTGGACAGATGAAACCAAAGTTGAGTTGTTTGGAAGAAACACACAACACTATGTGTGGAGAAAAAGAGGCACAGCACACCAACATCAAAACCTCATCCCAACTGTGAAGTATGGTGGTGGGGGCATCATTGTTTGGGGCTGCTTTGCTGAGTCAGGGCCTGGACGGATTGATATCATCAAAGGAAAAATGAATTCCCAATTTTATCAAGACATTTTGCAGAAGAACGTAAGGCCATCTGTCCACCAGCTGAAGCTCAACAGAAGATGGATGTTGCAACAGGACAATGACCCAAAGCATAGAAGTAAATCAACAACAGAATGGCTTAAACAGAAGAAAATACACCTTCTGGAGTGGCCCAATCAGAGTCCTGACCTCAACCCGATTGAGATGCTGTGGCATGACCTCAAGAAAGCGATTCACACCAGACATCCCAAGAGTATTGCCGAACTGAAACAGTTCTGTAAAGAGGAATGGTCAAGAATTATCCTGACTGTTGTGCACGTCAGATCTGCAACTACAGGAAACGTTTGGTTGAAGTTATTGCTGCCAAAGGAGGTTCAACCAATCATTAAATCCAAGGGTTCACATACTTTTTTAACCTGCACTGTGAATGTTTACATGGTGTGTTCAATAAAAACATGGTAACATTTAATTATTTGTGTTATTAGTTTAAGCAGACTGTGATTGTGTATTGTGACTTAGATGAAGATCAGATCACATTTTATGACCAATTTGCGCAGAAATCCATATCATTCCAAAGGGTTAACATACTTTTTCTTGCAACCTTAGGTGCTGCTCCCAAACAACTTCAAACCAGACTGCTTTTTTCTCCCCCTTTGGATTCAAAGTTAATGAATGCTTTAACCACTTCACATTCGCCCATTGGATATAAACGTCCTATGGATGGATGATTATCTGTAAACTTTTTGTGATGTAAGGTGACAAAAATGGCTTTGTTTGACACAGTTTTTATATTTTCTTTTTTATGTTGTTTATCGGACAGGGTGGATCATGTGACATATTTATAGATCCGATCGTTACGGACACGGCAATACCAAATATTTCTATTTTATTTTTATTTTTCTATTTAAAAAAAAATTATTACTTAATTGGGGAATTTCTTTTCATGTGAAACCTTTTTTTTATTTTTTTTTAAAACACTTAATTTTTATTTTTTTAATTTTACACTTTGCATCCCTTATAGGGTCATACAAGACCTCTGGGGGACATTTAACGTAATATTTGTTTTTTTTCACTATTGATTTCTCCTGTAACTGGGGCTGAAATATACCCCCCAGAGAGGCTGTACAGCAGAACACAATGCTGTACAGCCTTAGTGCAGGGCTAATCGAGGTCTATGGAAGACCTGACAGCTCCTGCACTCTCCCAACCCCGGCGGTCACATGACCACCAGGACAGGAAGCGCATATCGTTGAGCGCTGTGTATATAGCGATCTAGAAGGCAGGGACACCTGGGAATTGCCCCTGCCTTCTCTCTGGGTTGCCCTGCTGTCAATGACAGCGGGCCACCCGCTCGGCAGCTGCCATCTCTTCCAGAGCTAAACAGAATGACGATTCATGGGCAAGTTTCCAGTTACTAAGATGGCGCCTTCCAGTCAGGCCCTCTACTGGGCATGCGCATCATCGGGGCCAATTGGAATGACGTCCGTGTGACGTACGATTGCTGGCCGGCTCTGATGACGCATAGTGTTTCCTGTTTGTCCTATACCTGACATCTGTGCTCTGCCACGCCTGCGCAATGCGATGCCCACAACGCCCGACATGGCTGTATTGAATGAGCCTTCCTGCTGATTTGGTATGTTTGCGGTATCACTACCTTGCTCCTCCCCTTGTAACATTCACATTTATGTACAATCAGTATGTATTCATTGTCTGACCAAATTTACTGTATTTGATTTACATATTTTGCACTACGATGTATTTAGCATGCATGGTCATGCTTCTTAATTCACGATTTGTATTTTAATCTAATGCACTATGTCACATTGTATTTATTTATATTATCGTCATAATTTGTAACACACCCACAGGGTAATATGTGATCACATGATTTGTATGTTAATTGATTTCCCTATATAATTGTAATCACTTGAGTTGTTATTTTGCTTGAAGAAGGCTCATGCTTGGAGCCGAAACGTTGCACCACCTGAGTGAATAAAGGGTTCACTTGCTTTTATCTACTGGAGTGCCGCTCTTTTTTCTGGATCTATATATATTTATAGATGTGCCCCAAGCATCTATGGATGTGTATATATAAATATATATATATATAAATATATATATATATATATACACACACTCACCTAAAGAATTATTAGGAACACCTGTTCTATTTCTCATTAATGCAATTATCTAGTCAAACAATCACATGGCAGTTGCTTTAATGCATTTAGGGGGGTGGTCCTGGTCAAGACAATCTCCTGAACTCCAAACTGAATGTCAGAATGGGAAAGAAAGGTGATTTAAACAATTTTGAGCATGGCATGGTTGTTGGTGCCAGACGGGCCGGTCTGAGTATTTCACAATCTGCTCAGTTACTGGGATTTTCCCGCACAACCATTTCTAGGGTTTACAAAGAATGGTGTGAAAAGGGAAAAACATCCAGTATGCGGCAGTCCTGTGGGCAAAAATGCCTTGTGGATGCTAGAGGTCACCGGAGAATGGGCCTACTGATTCAAGCTGATAGAAGAGCAACGTTGACTGAAATAACCACTCGTTACAACCGAGGTATGCAGCAAAGCATTTGTGAAGCCACAACACGCACAACCTTGAGGCGGATGGGCTACAACAGCAGAAGACCACACCGGGTACCACTCATCTCCACTACAAATAGGAAAAAGAGGCTACAATTTGCACGAGCTCACCAAAATCTGACTGTTGAAGACTGGAAAAATGTTGCCTGGTCTGATGAGTCTCGATTTCTCCATCAACTGCAAGATGCTATCCTATCTATATGGGCCAAAATTTCTAAAGAATGCTATTAGCACCTCGTTGAATCAATGCCACGTAGAATTAAGTCAGTTCTGAAGGCAAAAGGGGGTCCAACATCATATTAGTATGGTGTTCCTAATAATTCTTTAGGTGAGTGTATATGTTTAAAATGCGGCCAGAATATCCCCCATTTCAGGTCTCCCCCCATCTGGAATGCGCCTGCAGGAAGAGAGGCCGACAACTGGACAATTATGTCCAGTTTTGGGCACTTCAAAGGACAGAGAGTAAATTTTGATCCTCTGTCCTTTGATAACATCTCCGGCAAAGCCGGAGATGTTCTGCAATACAAAGGCGGGGGAACAAAGAGCTCCCCCGCCCCTGTAGGTGGCATACCTCTGATGCTGTAATTACAGCACCAGAAGGTATGCGGGTGCTTCACAGGCAGGAGATTTGAATCATCCCCCGCCTGGAAGCGTGCTCCAGGACGCGCGGGCTGGCGCGGTATTCAAAACAAAGGGGCCCACATTCCAAAGAGCACCTTTCGGAATTCACCGGTCATTTTTTACACATTTTGATTTCAAACTTCTTACCACACATTTGGACCCCTAGAATGCCAGAGCAGTATAACTACCCCACAAGTGACCCCATTTTGGAAAGAAGACACCCCAAGGTATTCCGTGAGGGGCATGGCGAGTTCTTAGAATTTTTTATTTTTTGTCACAAGTTAGCGGAAAATGATGATTTTTTTTTTTTCTTACAAAGTCTCATATTCCACTAACTTGTGACAAAAAATAAAAACTTCCATGAACTCACTATGCCCATCAGCGAATACCTTGGGGTGTCTTCTTTCCAAAATGGGGTCATTTGTGGGGTAGTGACCCCATTTTGGAAAGAAGACACCCCAAGGTATTCGCTGATGGGCATAGTGAGTTCATAGAAGTTTTTTTTTTTTGTCACAAGTTAGTGGAATATGAGACTTTGTAAGAAAAAAAAAGAAAAAAAAAACAAATCATCATTTTCCACTAACTTGTGACAAAAAATAAAAAATTCTAGGAACTCGCCATGCCCCTCACGGAATACCTTGGGGTGTCTTCTTTCCAAAATGGGGTCACTTGTGGGGTAGTTATACTGCCCTGGCATTCTAGGGGCCCAAATGTGTGGTAAGTAGTTTAAAATCAAAATCTGTAAAAAATGGCCGGTGAAATCCGAAAGGTGCTCTTTGGAATGTGGCCCCTTTTGCCCACCTAGGCTGCAAAAAAGTGTCACACATGTGGTATCTCCGTACTCAGGAGAAGTTGGGCAATGTGTTTTGGGGTGTCATTTTACATATACCCATGCTGGGTGAGAGAAATATCTCGGCAAAAGACAACTTTTCCCATTTTTTTATACAAAGTTGGCATTTGACCAAGATATTTCTCTCACCCAGCATGGGTATATGTAAAATGACACCCCAAAACACATTCCCCAACTTCTCCTGAGTACGGCGATACCACATGTGTGACACTTTTTTGCAGCCTAGATGCGCAAAGGTGCCCAAATTCCTTTTAGGAGGGCATTTTTAGACATTTGGATCCCAGACTTCTTCTCACGCTTTAGGGTCCCTAAAAAGCCAGGGCAGTATAAATACCCCACATGTGACCCCATTTTGGAAAGAAGACACCCCAACGTATTCAATGAGGGGCATGGCGAGTTCATATAAAAAAAAAATTTGGAACAAGTTAGCGGAAATTGATTTTTTGTTTTTTTCTCACAAAGTCTCCCTTTCCGCTAACTTGAGACAAAAATTTCAATCTTTCATGGACTTAATATGCCCCTCAGCGAATACCTTGGGGTGTCTTCTTTCCAAAATGGTGTTATTTGTGGGGTGTTTGTACTGCCCTGGCATTTGAGGGTCTCCGCAATCATTACATGTATGGCCAGCATTAGGAGTTTCTGCTATTCTCCTTATATTGAGCATACGGGTAATGAGATTTTTTTTTTCCGTTCAGCCTCTGGGCTGAAAGAAAAAAATGAACGGCACAGATTTCTTCATTCGCATCGATCAATGTGGATGAAAAAATCTCTGCCAAAAAAAGAAAAAGGAGGGGAAAGGCGTCTGCCAGGACATAGGAGCTCCGCCCAACATCCATACCCACTTAGCTCGTATGCCCTGGCAAACCAGATTTATCCATTCACATCAATCGATGTGGATGAATAAATCATTGCCGGGATTTTTTTTATTTTTATATATATATATACAAAGTGTTTGCCAAAGCATATGAACACCGCCACCTCCTCAGCTCATATGCCTCGTCAAACGTATCTTTTACTGCAGAGGAGAAATCTCGTCTTGCAGCGCCGCATACACCGACTTGTGTGTAATCTGACAGCAGCGCAATGCTTCTGTCAGAATGCACATCAGTGCTGCAGCTGGTTCATCGGTTGGTCCACCTGGAAGGTAAAAAAAACAAAACAAAAGAGAAAAAAACCAGGCCGCAACACAATAAATTTGATTAACTTTATAATAACTTTTGAACAGAACATATAAATTTTTTTTTACTTTTTGAACTGAAGGTAACTTTTTTGCTTACCTTTTTTTTTTTTTCTTTTTACCTTTTATAGGACAAACCTCTCCTTCCCCATGGGACAATGTGCAAAGCGCAAATCGTCCAAAGATGTGGCGAAGTACATTATGCACTTTATCCCAGGTGAAAGGAGAGGTTTGCAGTAGCTGTGAGAGAAAGGGCCCTAATAGCCCTGTGTGCCTGTCCTGTGAGATGCAATCCCTATGCTAAGTGTACCTGTGTGTGGTACTTCCGGAAACACTCTCCAAAGCATAGGGCAGGGTGGTCAGGACAGTCAGGACAGAAATAGCGGGTGTCACGCCTTATTCCACTCCTGCTACAGACACGACATCTTTTTCGGGGTGACGGTTGGGTTGAGGTACCAGGAACGACACTGGGGAAATGTCGCTCGTGTAGACGGCTAACTACACTGGTGGATGGGGCCACGGAACCTTCTGGATACAGGAGGTTCTCGATGATCTCTTCCTGAAATTTGAGGAAGGATCGTGTTCTCCCAGCCTTACGGTAGAGAACAAAACTATTGTACAGAGCCAATTGAATTAAATATACAGACACCTTCTTATACCAGCGTCTGGTGCGTCGGGAAACTAAATACGGAGACAACATCTGGTCATTGAAGTCCACCCCTCCCATGAGCAAATTATAGTCGTGGACACAGAGGGGCTTTTCAATGACACGGGTTGCTCGCTCAATTTGGATTGTCATGTCTGCGTGAATGGAGGAGAGCATGTAAACGTCACGCTTGTCTCTCCATTTCACCGCGAGCAGTTCTTCGTTACACAAGGCAGCCCTCTCCCCCCTTGCAAGACGGGTGGTAACGAGCTGTTGGGGGAAGCCCACGCGACTAGTTCGCGTGGTGCCATAGGCGCCAATCTGTTCTAGAAACAAATGCCTAAAGAGGGCCACACTTGTGTAGAAATTGTCCACATAAAGATGGTACCCCTTGCCAAATAAGGGTGACACCAAGTCCCAGACTGTCTTCCCACTGCTCCCCAGGTAGTCAGGGCAACCGACCGGCTCCAGGGTCTGATCTTTTCCCTCATAGATGCGAAATCTGTGGGTATAGCCTGTGGCCCTTTCACAGAGCTTATACAATTTGACTCCATACCGGGCACGCTTGCTTGGGATGTTTTGTTTGAAGCCAAGGCGCCCGGTAAAATGTATTAGGGACTCGTCTACGCAGATGTTTTGCTCTGGGGTATACAAATCTGCAAATTTCTGGTTGAAGTGGTCTATGAAGGGCCGAATTTTGTGGAGCCGGTCAAAAGCTGGGTGGCCTCTGGGACGGGAGGTGGTGTTGTCGCTAAAATGCAGGAAACGCAGGATGGCCTCAAATCGTGCCCTGGACATAGCAGCAGAGAACATGGGCATGTGATGAATTGGGTTCGTGGACCAATATGACCGCAATTCATGCTTTTTGGTTAGACCCATGTTGAGTAGAAGGCCCAGAAAAATTTTAATTTCGGAAACTTGGACTGGTTTCCACCGGAAAGGCTGGGCATAAAAGCTTCCCGGGTTGGCGGATATAAATTGTGTGGCATACCGATTTGTTTCTGCCACGACTAAGTCCAAGAGCTCCGCAGTCAAGAACAGCTCAAAAAATCCCAGGGCCGAACCGATTTGAGCTGTCTCAACCCGAACTCCAGACTGGGCGGTGAAAGGGGGAACTAATGGTGCGGCTGAAGTTGGTGACTGCCAATCAGGATTTGCCAGCACCTCAGGGACTCTAGGGGCTCCTGTCTGTGCGGTGGCTGCGACGGGGTAACTACTGCACGTGCCACCGTACCAGCTTCAACTGCCCTTCTGGTGCTCGCCACTTCACCATGTTGTACGGCAGTGCTGGTACTAGGTCCAGGGAGGGCTGCGCTGCTGGTGTATGCCTCACCACGTGATCCGACAGCGCCAGCCCCACTCTGCTGCTCTTGAAGCGGATCCTGCACAACCTGTGGTCTAGCGACACGGGGCCGGGTACGCCTGGTTCTATCAGGGACCTCCACCTCCTCGTCCGAACTTTGGGTCAGAGTGCCACTGCTTTCTACAGGTTCATATTCTGACCCGCTGAATTCGTCAGATGAGGGTTCCCATTCCTCATCCGACTGGGTCAGAATCCTGTAGGCCTCTTCAGAAGAATACCCCCTGTTTGACATTTGGACTACTAAATTTAGGGGTATTCCCTGAGACTACCCAAGAAAAAAAGCAAGCCTGTCTTACAAAGGGGAGGCTAGCGAAGTACCGGAGGCCGCTGCGGTTGATAAAAAATATGAAAACTGATTTTTTTATCGCCGCAGCGCTTGGAAAGTGATTGTGCAGTGATAAAAAAAATATATTTTTTTTGTCACTGCGGCGGGGCGGGTGTGGGTGAACGCACGTGTGGGCGACCGATCAGGCCTGATCGGGCAAACACTGCGTTTTGGGTGGAGGGCGAGCTAAGGTGACACTAATACAATTATAGATCTGACTGTGATCAGTTTTGATCACTTACAGATACTATAAATGTACAAATGCTGATTAGCGATACGCTAATCAGCGAATCAGTGACTGCGGTGCGTGGGGCTGGGCGCTAACCGACGCTAAACTACCTAACCAAGGGGCCTAAACTATCCTAAAACCTAACAGTCAATACCAGTGAAAAAAAAAAATGACAGTTTACACTGATCACTTTTTTCCTTTCACAAGGTGATTGACAGGGGCAATCAAGGGGTGATCAAGGGGTTAATTCGGGTGATGGGGGGTGATCTGGGGCTAAGTGTAGTGTTGGTGGGTACTCACAGTGATCTCTGCTCCTCTGCTGGAACCAACCGACGAAAAGGACCAGCAGAGGAGCAGACAAGCCATTTAACACATCATATTTACTAATATGATGTGTTATCTGGCTTGTGATTCGTTTTTTTGAAAATCGCCAGCCTGCCAGCCAATGATCGTGGCTGGCAGGCTGATGACGAACTTGTCCTCTAACTTTTGCCGTCCTGCGATGCGCATGCGCGGGCCGGCTTTGAGCGAAATCTCGCGTCTCGCGAGATGACGCGTATATGCGTGACTGTGCGCAGCTCTGCCGCCTCCGGAACGCGATCCTGCGTTAGGCGGTCCAGAGGCGGTTAATTATTGAGATTACCCTAAATTTCAATAATTAATATCCCCCTTAACATTGGTGAGCCAGGTAGGAGACAGAATAAATAGGCGGGGTCACAGTAGAAGAATGTACGCCTATTTATGAATATTAATTATTGATATTACCAAAATATTAATAGGTAATATTTTGTTTACATTGGCAAGCCAGGCCCAATGCTAAAGAATTTTTTTTTTGTGTTTGGTTTTGGTGAGGAAAATCGCTTACGCTGTGAACTAGTCAGGCGGGAGGGACGAGGTCAGTGGATTCTAAGCATCCAGAGCCTGATAGTTCGGACAGGTAAAGCGTTTTGTTTAATCAGAAACAAACACAGGGCAAAATCTACAGCAGAGAATCTAAAATCTTTCAGATTTTTTAGACAATTAGCTAATTAGAGAGATAGTTCCTATTTTATAGTATTAATAGGCGAAGTCATCTCTAGACAAATCACGCCTATTTATGAATATAAATTATTGGTATTTGCCAAAATTTCAATAATTAATATTTCCCTTAACATTGGCGAAAATATTTTTTTTCAATCAGAACCAAACACAAGGCAATATCTACAGCAGAAAACCTAAAATCTTTAGATTTTTGGGATTTTAACGATTTTCTGATTGCCTTTCACGAATCTCAAACGTGTGCGAACATCCTGAGAAGAAGTCGTCGTATACCGTCACTGTGAGAGGACCATCACCGTTGGACCTGAACAGAGAAGTCTGGCTGAGCGGAAGAAGGCGTTCCAGATATTAAAGGACCTCCTCCACCAGCACACAAGGGACAACAAAGGACAGCAACAAGGAAGATGGCCTTTCATCAAAACGCACTTAATTCTAGTCCGATCAGGTGACACAGCTCTGATTGAGATTGGACACAGAATGATTGGCAGCAGAGTCTGGACTGTGTTTTTGTGTTGTGGCGTCCTGAAGAGTCAGGGCGATCCTTTCTATACCATGTTAATTCCTGTTTCTTTTCCGCTCTCGCCCGGTCACTCGGCCACCGCTGAAAATAAAATAAAATAAATATATATTTTTTTTTTCGGGGGGGATTCTTTAAATCACTTGTGTATATGCTTGCCTCTTTCCCATGCAGTATAAGATGTCCCAAGCTACAGAGTCGGATGATAACCTGTCCTTACCCGGGTCTTCGGTGTCGGGACGCGCCAGTTACCCGTCCCTGCATAGCTGGACAATCCCGAAACTCATCGCGGAGCTTAACAGGAGAGGAATCCGTCATCCCGCGTCAGCTAGGAAGGCGGAATTCTATCGTCTCCTGATGACGGAGCCAGAGGGTTTTAATGACCAGCCCTCTCTCTCCTCCATCCAGCTGTCCCTGCTGCAGTTGCAGTCCACCATCGGCAGTCTGGCAAATATCCAAGCCAGAATGGGGGAATTGGAGTCCCGGGCCTCCGGCGGCACCACCATCTCCAGCCCCACCTGCCATTCCTTCAACGTCCCAGGACGCGGCGCCAGGTACGGTCCGTACCAGCCCTCAGATTGCTCCCTCGCACTTTATCCCAGAGAACTTAAAAAGGGATATTCTGGCAGGGAAAGATGTCAACCTGGCATCTATTCTCATCGCGTCTCAGGACGTGTCTGAGAACAAAATAATTAATTGTGGGGAAGTGTCGGTAGTTCTCAGGGCCAAGGACGCCCGTTTGAACTGAAAACTATCTATTCCTGAATTCGTACTAGCATTCAGCCTCTACAGAGATACCATCTGCTCTGTCCAGCCGCACAGACGTGAGGAACTGGACTCGTACTTGTATCGGGTCACAGACTTGGGGTACAAGTACGGTGGTACCAATTTTTACGACTATCACCGGTCATTCTCGGCCAAGGCAGCCGCTGTCCTCGCCCAGTTTCAGTTCATCACTGACTGGGCGAACCTCGACATGGAGTTATTCTGTTGACATTTCGCCGGGTTAAGGGCTCCCACTTGTGCGGCTTGCCAGTCTATCCAGCACACCGCAGACTGGTGCCCCAACCTTCCCACCATGGCCCGGGAGGGTTCCCTTCCAGGTCCCTCCAGCACCCAGCGGTTCCAGGCCTCAACCGATAAGCTGGGTAGGCCTATCACGTATTTGGATCAGAGTCAAGTTTGCAACAACTTCAATGCTGGAGGTTGCAGGTTTAATAGGTGTAGAGCGCTGCATATATGCTCTCTCTGTTTTAGGGCCCATCCTCGCCCGAGCTGCCCGAAAAGGCAGCACAAGAACGTATGACTGGCCGACATCAACATCGAGCTCTTGGGCGTTCTATTGCAGGACCATCCCGATCACCAGTTATCCCAGTTCCTTCTCTCCGGATTCTAGAGGGGTTTCCACACGGGTTTCATTGCCCTCCCTCAAGTTTCCTGGGAGGGAAGAAACTTGCTGTCGGCTATCCAGGAGCCGGCGGCAGTGGATACCTTGTTGCAGGACGAAGTCCGGAAGGGGTTCCTGCTGGGCCCGTTCCAGTCCATCCCCTTCGCGACTTTGAGGGTGAATCCAATTGGCCTGGTTACCAAGCAGCCCTCAAATAAAAGGCGTTTAATTTATGATTTGTCGGCTCCACACATGTTGCCCATTCCCAGCCTGAACTCCTTAATCCCATCAGAAGAATTCTCCATGACGTACTCTTCCATCGACGAGGCCATCCAGTATGTCCTGCTGGCTGGGGAAGGGGCTTGGTTGGCCAAGGCCGACATAGCGGACGCTTTCAAATTGCTCCCTATCCTTCCCCAGCTATGGAAATATTGTGGCTTGCATTGGGCGGACGGGTACTACTTCGCCAACCGGCTCACCTTCGGATCCAAGAGCAGCCCTTGGCTGTTTGACAGATTCGCTTGCGCTTTGCATTGGATCCTGGTGCATCACGGGGGTTTGGACATGGTCATCCATTATCTCGACGATTTTCTGATCGTCGAGAGGCCCCAGGGCATCCCCTCGGGATTGGCAAGCCTGCTCCAGCTTTTCGCCAGCCTCGAGGTCCCCATGGCGATCTCTAAGACGGAGGGACCAGGCACCAGGGTTACCTTCTTGGGCATTATCTGGGATTCTGTCCGCATGGAAGCCAGCCTCCCCACGGCAAAGCTGGCTAAGATCCAGGCCGCCGTCTCCTCCGCGGCTTTTTCCAGGGTCGTGTCCAAGCGGGAGCTCCAGTCCCTGTTAGGTTACCTCAACTTCGCCTTCAAGATCATGCCCCAGGGCAGGTCGTTCACTTCCCGGCTCCTCAGTCTCCTCCCGTTAGCTCCAGACCAGGATTCCACCGTCCAACTGGACAGGCATGCCATGGCGGATCTCCAGATGTGGCAGGCTTTCCTGGCCAGCTGGAACGGCATTTCCCTGTTCGTGCCATCCCCGGATTCCGCGTCCCCCGCGGTCTTCACCGACGCCGCAGCCTCCCGCGGGTTCGCGGCCATCTTCCATCCGCACTGGTTGGTCAGCAGTTGGCCGGTGGAACTCACATCCGATGCCGGTTCTATGAAGTCATCCCCGTTATTGGAGTTATACCCGATAGTGGCAGCCGCCCAGGTTTGGGGTTCACTCTGGGCTAACAAGTCGGTGATTTTCATGACGGACAGCCAGGTGCTGGTAGAGGTCATCACGAAAGGGAGGGGTAAGTCTCAAAAAATCATGTCCCTTCTGCGTAGGTTCGTTTGGCTGTCATAAAAATTTAATTTCCATGTATTTGCATTCCATATCCAGGGGGCAAAGAACGTCGCGGCTGATGCCTTATAACGTTTTAATTACAACATATTTTTTCAGGAACTTCCAGAGGCAGACCCCATCGGTACTCCAGCTCCGCCATTCAGCTCCCACCTGTTGGACTAGGGCCCTAATAGCGTCCGCCCGGACCTTAGTCCAGCATTCTTTAGCTGCCAATACCGCCAGGAATTATGATGCCAGGTTCAAAGTCTTTAGTCAGTTTGTAGACACCCATCCGCAGGGGGAGGTGGACGAAGTCACTTTCCTCATGGCGTTCATAGCTCATTGCCACTCTCACCGCCACCTATCGTTCAACACCATCAGGCTGTACCTGGCAGGCATTCAGCACCATCGCATGCTCGGTGACCCCTCTGCCAAGTCCATTCTAGCTAATCAGGCCATTAAGGCTACCCTCAGGGGTATTCAGAAGGATAGCACGGCGGTTCAAGTGCGCAGGCAACCAGTCTCGGGTGAGCTATTCCGCAGGTTGTCCGTAGCCCTAGACGGTCTCCCTTTTGGGCACTCGGCCAGCATCACCACCAAAGCGGCCATGTACCTTGGGTTCTATGGGTTTCTTAGGCCTGGGGAGTTCACCTGTTGCTCGGTCAATCGTTCAACCCTGCTCAGGCGGCATCTAGTCTGGCAGTCGGACCATTTTACACTGTCCATCCCGTCTACCAAAACCAATCAGGCAGGTCCTCCCACCGAGGTAGAGTTCTTCCCCACGTCCAATTGCTGGTGTCCCATCAAGGTCCTCAAGGAACTTTTAGCCTCACTTCAGTCTCCCGCCTTAGACGGCCCGTTGCTCCCGATACACGGTAGGCCCCTTTCTTCTGCCCTTTTCATCTCCAACATCCACACACTGGCGGCAGGGTTGGGATTTAATCCTAGTTCTATCTCCGGACACTCCTTTCGCATAGGGGCCGCTTCAGCAGCATCCAGTCATCAGGTGCCGGCTCATGTCATCCGCAAGATGGGTCGCTGGTGGTCGTCATGTTACGCAAGGTACATTCCCAATCCCCAGGTTGAAATTTCCAGAGCCTTTTGTTCGTTAGCCTTATAGTTCTCATTTGCTCAATAAAACTGTTGCACCCTACACCGTGCCAGTCGTCATCATTTTGCCCACATATTTAGGCCTTACCTCGTCTCTGGCTCCGGGCACACTCCAGCCAGATAGGTCAGGGCAGTACGTAGGCATGCCTCTTCTGTTCCTCGCTCAGCTCCTACTACAAATAGTAAAGGCTGTGTACAGCCTGCAATTGTGGGAGGAGCTCCCTCCCCTATTTATTCTTAGCAGTCCAAGCAGGAGGGCGCTCGTTCCTGTGCCCCTCCCTCCCGTCCCTTTTCTCATCTATTCCTCCTTGGGTGGCCCACATATTTAGGCCTTACCTAGTCTCTGGCTCCGGGCACACTCCAGCCAGATAGGTCAGGGCAGTACGTAGGCATGCCTCTTCTGTTACTCGCTCAGCTCCTACTACAATTGAATACACAGTGAAAAGTTAAAATAGGGCCACCAAGGAGATATTAATCACCACAATCCAATACTCCCCAAAAAAATAATACGACAGTTATATTTTAAATATATAAATGCTAACAAACCAAGGTCTGAGCAGGTAGGTTCCCCTAGATAACAGTAAAGGGGGGCTAGACACTGAACATAAGGAAAAGGCAGAGTTACTAAATGTGTTTTTTAGCTCTGTATATACAAAAGAAGACAAATGAGCTGATATCGGTGGTGCCAGGGTTGTTGGTACATCCAGTAATATGCTCAATTGGCTAACTGCAGATACGGTCCAAGCTAAGTTAAATAAGGTAAATGTGAACAAGGCTCCGGGTCCAGATGGATTACACCCAAGAGTTCTTAAAGAGCTCAGTTCAGTCATTGCTGTGCCCTTGTTTATAATTTTTAAAGATTTTCTGGTACTGGTACAGTGCCAAGTGATTGGCGCAAGGCAAATGTGGTGCCCATATTAAAAAAAGGATCTAAGTCCTGTACAGGTAATTATAGACCAGTTAGTTTAACTTCTGTTGAGGGAAAAATGTTTGAAGGACTCTTAAGGGACTATATACAGGAGTATGTGACTGTAAATGATATCATAAGTGATATGGTTATCACTTATGATATTATTTACAGTAGGTTTACCAAGGACAGAAGTTGTCAGACTTAGGCTACTTTCACACTAGCGTTCAGGGTTCCGCTTGTGAGTTCCGTTTGAAGGCTCTCACAAGCGTCCCCGAACGGATCCGTAGAGCCCCAATGCATTCTGAGTGGATGCGGATCCGCTCAGAATGCATCAGGATGGCTACGCTTGGCCTCCGTTCCGCTCAGCAGGCGGACATCCATCCGTGCGGAGCCGAACGGATCCGTCCAGACTTACAATGTAAGTCAATGGGGACGGATCCATTTGAAGTTGACACAATATGGTGCAATTTCAAACGGATCCCTCCCCCATTGACTTTCAATGTAAAGTCTGGACGGATCCGTCTGACTAACTTTCACACTTAGAATTTTTTCTGAACTATAATGCAGACGGATCCGTTCGGAACGGATCCCAATGTTTGCATTATAGGAGCGGATCCGTCTGTGCAGACACCAGACGGATCCGCTCTGAACGCAAGTGTGAAAGTAGCCTAACCTGATTTGTTTTTATGAAGAGGTGAGTAGAAACCTGGACAAAGGGGTGGCTGTGGATGTAATGTTTCTGGATTTTGCAAAGGCTTTTGTCCCTCATGTTGAATAGCTAAACTAAGGTCTAAATCAGAGGTCAGCAACCTCCGGCACTCCAGCTGTGGTGAAACTACAACTCCCAGCATGCTCCATCGACTTCTATGGGAGTTCCAACAACAGCCGAGCATGTTTGTATGCTGGGAGTTGTAGTTTCACCACAGCTGGAGTGCCGAAGGTTGCTGATCCCTGGTCTATATGCTTGGAAAGTATAGTTTGTAATTGGATTGAAAACTGGCTGAAGGACTGTGTCCAAAGAGTTGTGGTCAATGATTCCTATTCAGAATGGTCCCAGGTTATAAGTTGTGTACTCCAAGGTTCAGTACTGGGTCCTCTATTATTTAATTTCTTTATTAATGATATCTAGGATGGGATTAAAGGGCTTCTGTCACCCCCAAAACACAATTATTTTTTTTGGGCTTGTTAAAATACTTATTTAACGACTATTCCCTATATAGGGCTCTTACCTTTGTCTGTGGCTTTGTTTCCTTAAAAATCGATCATTTAAAATATGCAAATCACTTCACTACCAGCAAGTAGGGTGTCTACTTGCTGGTAGCCGCCGCAAAAAAACGCCCCCTCCTCCTGTTGATTGACAGGGCCAGCGATCGCTCTCCTCCTCCGGCTGGCCCTGTCAGCATTTCAAATCCTGCGCCTGTCTTCATTCGGCACAGGTGCTCTGAGAGAAGGAGGCTCGCCTCCTCACAGGGGCGTAGCTAGAAATGCATGGGCCCCATAGCAAAATATTTTCATGGGCCCCCCCCATCTCCCACCCCCACATATCTATCGGGCCTCCCATCACCCCTTCCAGAGCTCCCACCCGAACACCCATCCTAGATCTCCCACCGCCATGAGCTGCATCGGAGCTCCGCCTCCATCCCCATTATAGTCAATGGGGACGGAGCAGAGGTCCAGCGAAATAGCGGCAGGACGGATCCGACAGGCTGAACAGCCTGCCGGATCCGTCCTGCCGCAAGTGTAAAAGTACCCTTAGTCTGTCATATAAGAAGGGGGGGGAGAAACCCCCGAACTAGAGTGTGCCCCCCAAAAGAAGGAAGGGGTGCCCTCCTTATCACTGCTGGCATCTCTTTTTAACTTCAGATCATCAGACTCTCACTTACTAATTACAGCACACACCTCTGTAGTGTCCACCATCAGACAGGGGAGGGAAGAAACCCCAGTTGGGGGGCACACTCTAGTTCTGGGGTTTCTTCCCTCCCCTGTCTGATGGTGGACACTACAGAGGTGTGTGCTGTAATTAGTAAGTGAGAGTCTGATGATCTGAATTCTGAAGTTAAAAAGAGCTGCCTGCAGACCTGCAATGATAAAGAGGGCCGTGGGGGCCCCAAGAGAAGGAAGGGGGCAGGGGCCCCCACACCCTCCTTCACTTCAGGTCTGCAGGCAGCTCTTTTTAACTTCAGAATTCAGATCATTATCAAGTTCAACATCATCACGATACTGTACTGATCATCATAATCTTCTGAACCTTAGTTCTAAGTTCTCACACTTACTTTTAGACTGAGGCACACTGGCACAGTCAGAACAGAATCAGCTGTTACAGCAGGCACTTGGCAGCCGCAGGCACAGGCAGAGAGGCAGGACTGGAGACAGTGGAGTGGACGCCGGAGTGGAGTGGAGACCACTGACCAGTTGAGGAGGAGGGAGCAGACTGGAAAAGGGTCAGACTCGGACCGGTCACCGGTCCCACCACAGCGCAGGCAGGCTGAGCTGAGGCACAGGCTGGCAGCAGTGAGACTGACACTCTCAGTCAGTCTCAGACACTGCTGCGGCGGGAATCGAGGCCACTCCCTCTTAGACTCCAGGACCAGGTATAGTACACACCACCGTGACCCTGGCCCGACCCCCTCCACCGCGGCCTAGCTCATCTGCTGCCCGGCCCCGTCGTGCCCTCACTGCCCTGCTCTCTCCTGACTCCTTCTCCCTGTCCCCAGCCAGGCCCGAGCCGCAGACCGCCCACGGACGGGCCGGCAAGTGGATGTAAAAAAATAAATAAAATAAATCAACAGGCCCGGGCGGGCCCCCAGTGGCGTAGGGCCCCATAGCCACTGCTATGGTTGCTATGGCGATCCCTACGCCACTGCCTCCTCAGCACTCCCTCAGGCGCGGGATTTGAAATGCTGACAGGGCCAGCCGGAGGAGGAGAGCGATCGCTGGCCCTGTCAATCAACAGGAGGAGGGGGCGGTTTTTTGCGGCGGCTACCAGCAAGTAGACGCCCTACTTGCTGGTAGTGAAGTGATTTGCATATTTTAAATGATCGATTTTTAAGGAAACAAAGCCACAGACAAAGGTAAGAGCCCTATATAGGGACTAGTCGTTAAATAAGGATTTTAACAAGCCCAAAAAAAAATATTGTGTTTTGGGGGTGACAGAAGCCCTTTAACCAGCTTCTGACTGCCTAACGCAGGGATGCGTCCGGGCGGCCGGGTTATTCCTCGTTGACGCATCGGCGCGTCATCTCGCGAGACGCGAGATTTCCTGTGAACGCGTGCTCACAGGATCGCCAGGTAAACGAGTTGATCTACAGCATGCCAGCGACGATCATTCGCTGGCAGGCTGTAGATGCGATTTTTTTAACCCCAAAAAGGTATATTAGACGCTGTTTTGTTAAGAGCGTCTAATATACCTGCTACCTGGTCCTCTGGTGGTCCCTTTTGCTTGGATCGACCACCAGAGGACACAGGCAGCTCTGTAAGTAGCACCAATCACCACACTACACTACACCCCCCCTGTCACTTATTAACCCCTTATTAACCCCTGATGACCCCATATAGACTCCCTGATCACCCCCCTGTCATTGATCACCCCGCTGTAAGGCTGTCATGCCCCACTCTGACGATGTGCGGAGGTCAGCCAGGATTGCAGCACAAGTCTAGTATTTGTTTTGATGCTATGCTGGATCCGCCTCGCATCAGGTGCACTGGGTGGAGTCATTAGTTTAAATAGTCTCCAGCTAAGGTGCTCTGAGCGGATTATACTCTTCATTGTGGTCTTGGAAGCTAGAAAGGAAGGTTGGCTGTTTGTTCCTGCTCTCAGCAGATAAGTGTCTTTGGTTGTTTATGTCATCTATCCCATCCAGGTTCTGTGCGAGCTGGCAGCTCCTTTCTCCCCACTTCACCATCTCAGGGAGTTCAGGGTTCTGTTAGCATAGGCTGGTGGACACAGCAAATCTACCATCAAGATTTGATCTGTGGGCTGAGCATTGTAGGGAAAGAGGTCAGGGATTAATTAGGAGGTGACCCTTCCCCCGTCTCTCATCCAGAGCCTGGTTGGTGTGTTATCTGTTTAACTGTGCACGTCCGCCGTGACATTATAATCCGCCATACTGTGACCGCCATTTCTCAGTGTTTATGGGATGGCATCAATTGAAGCACTGGTTGACCGCATGCAGGGTTTGTCCCTGGAGGTTGCGGATCTACGTAGTACGGTCACACAGTGTCAGAGGGTGTTGGCTTCAGGTACAGGTCAAATTGTTGGGGAGCCTAAAGTCGCTCTTCCGGAGAAATTTGCAGGGGGTACTGATGATTTTTTCCGTTTCAAGGAATCATGTAAATTGTACTTTCGTTTGTGCCCATTTTCATCAGGTAATGAGGATCAGAGGGTGGGTATCGTCATGTCTTTGCTGAAAGGGGACGCGCAATCCTGGGCTTTTTCCCTGCCGCCCGGTTCTCTGGCTCTCCGGTCGCTGGAGGAATTTTTTAAAGCCCTGGGATTGATTTACGATGACCCAGATTGAGTTTCAATGGCAGAGTCAAAATTACGTAACTTACTACAGGGTAAACATACTGCTGAGGTTTACTGCACAGAGTTTAGGAGGTGGGCTACTGAGTCGGGGTGGAACGACCCCGCGTTACGTAGCCAGTTTTGTCAGGGGTTATCTGAAAGGTTGAAGGATGCTCTGGCTTTTCATGAATACCCAGATACTTTGGAAAATGCAATGTCTTTGGCGATACGTTTGGATAGACGTATCAGAGAGAGGGGTAAGGGTCCCTCTGTGCAGGGGATTCCTCCCGCGTGTAGTTTTGTTCCACCAGCTGCCCAGGGAGATATTGCTTGTTATTCTGGCCTAGGAGAGGAACCCATGCAGTTAGGTCAGATATCTTTGGATAGTAGAGACTTTCGTAAAGCGCACAATTTATGTTTCTTTTGTGGAAAGAGGGGTCATTTTGTTTTTTCTTGTCCGTATGTTGAACCACAGGGGAGAGTGATAAAGAAAAATGAAAAAAAAAAAAAAAACTCCCTCACACTTGGTGGTATGAATGGTGTGGTGGAGCAGACTGGTGTGCAAGTTCCCTGCAGTTCCCGTTTTCTCCTTTCAGCTATGGTGGCGCTAGAGTCTCGAAATGTGTTTGTTGATGTTTTTCTTGATTGTGGTGCTGGGGTAAATTTAATTGACTTTCTGTTTCTTCAGGGTTTGGGACTAAGTATTTGCATGTTAGAGAACGAGATTCGTGTTTTTGCCATTGATTCTTCCCCTCTTTCTCAAGGGAGCCTTACTCACGTTGTTCATGATATTCATTTAAGGGTGGGTGATTCACATACTGAGATTATTTCCTGTTTCGTCATGAAGGATTTGCCAGCTCCAATAGTTTTGGGGTTGCCATGGTTGTCTGAACATAACCCAACTATAGACTGGCAGGCGAGACAAATCATTGGTTGGAGCAAGTTTTGTTCGGATAATTGTCTTGTCACATCTATTTCTGAAGTGTCCGTTACGGCCTTGCCTCAGTATCTCTCAGATTTTTCGGACGTGTTTGCGGAGGGTGGGGCTCAGGCATTGCCCCCTCATCGTGACTATGATTGTCCTGTGAATCTCATTCCGGGGGCTAAGTTGCCTAAGTCTCGGCTCTACAACCTCTCTCAACCCGAGAGAGAGGTCATGCGAAAGTATGTCGCCGAGAGTTTGGCAAAGGGTCATATTAGACCATCTAAGTCTCCAGTGGCTGTAGGTTTGTTCTTCGTGAAGAAGAAAGATGGATCACTGAGACCGTGTTTGGATTTCCGGGAGCTGAATCGTATTACAGTCCGGGATCCATATCCCCTGCCTTTGATCTCTGATCTGATCTTTTTGATCAGATTGTTGGAGCCAAGGTGTTCTCCAAGTTGGATTTGAGAGGAGCATACAATCTGATCAGTATCAAGGAGGGGGATGAGTGGAAAACGGCCTTCAATACGCACGAGGGTCATTTTGAGAACCTGGTAATGCCTTTTGGGTTGACGAATGCGCCAGCGGTATTTCAGCGATTCGTCAATGATATTTTTCATCATTTGGTGGGGAGGTTCGTAGTAGTCTACCTTGATGACATTTTAATTTATTCTCCTGATCTGAAGACCCATCAGGATCATGTGAGACAGGTTTTGACGATCCTGCGGGAGAATAAGTTATACGCCAAATTGGAGAAATGTTTGTTTGCGGTGCAAGAGCTTCCATTTTTGGGATACATGCTTTCTGATTGTGGTTTTCGTATGGACCCCGAAAAGGTCCGGGCGGTTCTGGAATGGGACCGACCGGAGAATCAGAAAGCTTTGATGCGATTTTTGGGGTTTACGAATTATTATAGAAAATTTATTTAGAATTATTCCACGCTAGTCAAACCTCTTACTGATATGACCAAGAAGGGCGCTGATGTCTGTCTGGTCGGATGAGGCATTGCAGGCCTTTTCGGCTATTAAGGAGCGTTTTGCGTCTGCTCCCATTCTGGTGCAGCCGGATGTTTCTCAGCCATTCGTGGTCGAGGTTGATGCATCAGAGGTGGGCGTTGGGGCGGTGCTTTCGCAGGGTCCTTCTCCTGGCAAGTGGGTCCCGTGTGCCTTCTTCTCCAGGAAGCTCTCGGTCGCTGAGAGGAATTATGATGTTGGAGATAGGGAGTTGTTGGCGATCAAGTTGGCCTTTGAGGAGTGGCGTCACTGGTTAGAGGGGGCTTCTCACCCCGTTACTGTGTATACAGACCATAAGAATTTGGCTTACCTGCAATCTGCCAAGCGTCTGAACCCTAGACAGGCCAGATGGTCATTGTTTTTCACCAGGTTCAATTTCGTGGTTACCTTTCGCCCAGGGGTCAAGAACGTCAAGGCAGATGCCTTGTCTCGCAGCTTCCCTGGGGGAGGTGATTCAGAAGATCCAGCGCCGATTTTGGCGGATGGAGTGGTGGTCTCCGCTCTGTACCCTGAATTGGAGATGGAGGTGTTGGGAGCTCAGGAGGGGGCTCCTGGTTCGTGTCCCCCAGGGAGGTTGTTTGTTCCTGAGGGCCTACGATACAAGGTGTTCAAGGAACATCACGATACTGTTCTCGCTGGACATCCTGGTGGTAAGTCCACCTGTGATCTGGTGTCCCGGAGGTTCTGGTGGCGAGGTTTGCGTAAGAGTATTGAGAATTACGTGGCAGCTTGTGAAACCTGCGCTCGGTCTAAGGTTGCTCATACTCGACCGCCTGGTTCACTTCTTCCATTGTCTATTCCATCTCGTCCTTGGACACATTTGTCCATGGACTTTATTACGGACCTACCGAGTTCCTCCGGGAGAACAGTGATTTTGGTGGTCGATCGTTTCAGTAAAATGGCTCACTTTATACCAGTAACAAGTCTGCCTAACGCTAAGACTCTTGCGCAGATTTTTGTGGATAATATCGTTAAATTGCACGGTATTCCTTCGGATATTGTCTCTGATAGGGGCACGCAGTTTGTCTCCAGGTTGTGGAGGGCGTTCTGCTCTCGACTTGGCATTCAACTTTCTTTCTCGTCGGCTTTTCATCCACAGTCGAATGGTCAGACGGAGCGTACTAATCAAAACCTGGAGACCTACTTGAGGTGCTTTGTGGCTGAGAATCAGGAGGACTGGTCCTCATTCTTGCCCTTAGCAGAATTTGCATTGAATAACCGTAGGCAGGAGTCCACGGGTAAGTCGCCATTTTTTGGCGCATACGGTTTCCATCCTCAGTTTGGTACCTTTTCTGGGTCTGGTTCCTCCGGGATGCCAGAGGAGGAGAGATTCTCTTCTGCCTTATCCTCTATCTGGCGGGGGATTCAAGGGAATTTAGAGAGGATGGGTGAGAGGTATAAACGAATGGCTGACAGGAGACGTGTGACTGGTCCGGACCTGTGTGTGGGTGATTTGGTGTGGTTGTCCACTAGGAATATCAAGTTGAGAATGCCATCTTGGAAACTGGGTCCAAGATTTGTTGGTCCATATAAGATTTCTGCTGTGATCAATCCTGTGGCATTTCGACTTGATCTGCCGCAGACTTGGAGGATCCACGATGTCTTCCACAAGTCTTTACTAAAAAAATATGTTAAACCGGTGGTACCATCGCCATTGCCTCCTCCTCCTGTTCTGGTCGAGGGAAACTTGGAGTTCGAGATCTCCAGGATTCTCGACTCAAGAGTTCTGCGGGGTTCCCTCCAGTACCTGGTTCACTGGAGGGGATACGGTCCTGAGGAGAGGATGTGGGTTCCGGCGTCAGATGTCAACGCCAGCCGTCTGGTGAGGGCCTTTCATAGGTCCCATCCGGATAAGGTTGGTCCAGGGTGTCCGGAGGTCACCCGTAGAAGGGGGGGGGGGGGTACTGTCATGCCCCACTCTGACGATGTGCGGAGGTCAGCCAGGATTGCAGCACAAGTCTAGTATTTGTTTTGATGCTGTGCTGGATCCGCCTCGCATCAGGTGCACTGGGTGGAGTCATTAGTTTAAATAGTCTCCAGCTAAGGTGCTCTGAGCGGATTATACTCTTCATTGTGGTCTTGGAAGCTAGAAAGGAAGGTTGGCTGTTTGTTCCTGCTCTCAGCAGATAAGTGTCTTTGGTTGTTTGTCATCTATCCCATCCAGGTTCTGTGCGAGCTGGCAGCTCCTTTCTCCCCACTTCACCATCTCAGGGAGTTCAGGGTTCTGTTAGCATAGGCTGGTGGACACAGCAAATCTACCATCAAGATTTGATCTGTGGGCTGAGCATTGTAGGGAAAGAGGTCAGGGATTTAATTAGGAGGTGACCCTTCCCCCGTCTCTCGTCCAGAGCCTGGTTGGTGTGTTATCTGTTTAATTGTGCACGTCCGCCGTGACAAAGGCTCCATTCAGACGTCCGTATGTGTTTTGCGGATCCGCAAGCCTAAAGGTACTCATTGGAATTTGGGCCCCTTTGCGCACCTAGGCTGCAAAAAAGTGTCACACATGTGGTATCGCCGTACTCGGGAGAAGTAGGGCAATGTGTTTTGGGGTGTAGTTTTACATATACCCATGCTGGGTGAGAAATATTTCTGTAAATTGACAACTTTGTATAAAAAAAATTGAAAAAGTTGTCATTTACAGAGATATTTCTCATACACAGTATGGGTATATGTAAAAATACACCCCAAAACACATTGCCCTACTTCTTCTGAGTACGGCAATACCACATGTGTGACACTCTTTTGCAGCCTAGGTGCGCAAAGGGGCCAAAAGTCCAACGAGTACCTTTAGGCTTTACAGGGTTGCTCACAATTTAGCCACGCCCAAAATGCCAGAACAGTAAACACACCCCACAAATTACCCCATTTCGGAAAGTAGACACCCCAAGGTATTCACTGAGGGGCATAGTGAGTCCGTGGAAGATTATTTATTTTTTTTGCCAGAAGTTAGCAGAAATGGAAACTTTATTATTATTTTTTTTCCCTCAGAAAGTGTCATTTTCCGCTAACTTTTGAAAAAAAATTGAATCATACATGAACTCACCATGCCCCTCCGCGAATACTTTGGGGTGTCTTCTTTCTAAAATGGGGTCATTTGGGGGGTATTTATACTATCCTGGCATTCTAGCACCTCAAGAAACATGACAGGTGCTCAGAAAGTCTGAGCTGCTTCAAAATGCGGAAAGTCACATTTTTGCACCATAGTTTAAACGCTATAACTTTTGCGCAAACCAATAAATATACACTTATTGGATTTTTTTTATCAAAGACATGTAGAACAATACATTTAGAGAAAAATTTATATAGAAATCTAGTTTTATTTGAAAAATTTTAAAACAGAGTGAAAAATGTCATTTTTTTGCAAAAATTTCGGTCAATTTTGATTAATATCAAAAAAGTAAAAATGTCAGCAGCAATGAAATACCACCAAATAAAAGCTCTATTAGTGAGAAGAAAAGGAGGTAAAATTCATTTGGGTGGTAAGTTGTATGACCGAGCAATAAACCGTGAAAGTAGTGTAGTGCAGAATTGTAAAAAGTGGTCTGGTCATTAAGGGGGTTTAAGCTAGGGGAGCTGAGTTGGTTAATACCACCATTTCTAATTTTGAAGATGACACTAAGCTATGTAGTACTGTGCAGTCTATGGAATATGTCTATAAAATACAAGCTGAGTTGGATACTCTGAGTGATTGGGCATCAACTTGGTAAATGAGGTTCAAAGTGGATAAATGTAAAATTATGCATCTAGGTAGTGCATCATATGTCCTAGGGGAGGTAAAACTGGGGGAGTCAATAGTAGAGAAGGATTTGGGTGTCCTTGTAGATCTTAGATTAAATAAGAGCATACAATGTTAATCAGCTGCTTCTAAGGCTACCAGGCTATTGTCATGCATTAAACGAGGCATGGACTCGCGGGAGAGGGATGTAACTTTACAAAGTGTTGGTGCGGCCTTATCTGGAATATGCAGTTCAGTTCTGGGCACCAGTCCATAGAAAGGATGCTTTGGAACTGGAAAATGTAAAAAGGAGGGCGACTAAACTGACAAGGGGCATGGAGGGTTTAGTTATGAAGAAAGATTAAAATAATTAAATTCATTTAGTCTTGAGAAGAGATGTCTAAGGGGGGGGGGGGGGGGGGGGGGGACATGATTAACCTATACAAATTTATAAATGGGCCATACAAAAATATGGTAAAAAACTGTTCTATGTAAAATGTCCTCAAAAGACAAGGGGGCACTGCCTCTGACCGGAGAAGAAAAATTCCAGTCTCCAGAAGCGTCAACGCTTCTTTACTGTAAGAACTGTGAATCTGTGGAATAGACTACCTCCGGACATAGTCACATCAGGAACAGTGGGCAGTTTTAAAAATGGTTTAGATGAATTCTTAATACTTATTGAAAATGTGTAGAAAGCTGAGTCTCAGTCCCCTCTGGGATTCAACTCCCCACCTATCCCTTGGTTGAACTTGATGGACTTATATCTTTTTTTTCAACCGTATTAACTATGTAACTATGTGAGCTATCAGATACAACCTCATTTGTTCAAACCATACAGACAGGGATGAACACCTTGGAAATCTCAACAAAAAAAAAATCAGGGATACCATCCAATTACAGTGGAAAACCAAATTGCCAGAGCCACCAGATTACAAAGAAGTGAGCTCCTATGATACAAAACAAAACAGGAAAACCATCGGGCACCTCTAGTAGTCATCTTCAATCCAAATCTTTCCCTGCAACCAGACAAACTGTAAGACATGTGCATAGATAATGGCCACTGACAAGGTAGTAATTTAGAAATTCATCTTTTCAGTTAGTCATTAAAAGTTATTAACTACCAAAGAATTTCATTTTTTGATTCCTATAAATGGTTGTATTCATTTGTATTCTTAGAGAAACACACACAGCATGCCAGGGGTCAGTATTGTAGATTAGAGTCAGTTTCTGTCAGCATTATTCATCTCCTTCTAATCTGAATAGCATCACCATCTTCTGTCTGCTCGATAACTTACATAGTAACATAGTATATAAGGCCAAAAAAAGACATTTGTCCATCCAGTTCGGCCTGTTATCCTGCAAGTTGATCCAGAGGAAGGCAAAAAACTCCTGTGAGGTACAAGCCAATTTTCCCCACTTAAGGGGGGAAAAATTCCTTCCCAACTTCAATAAGGCAATCAGAATAACTCCCTGTAATATTCTTACACTAAAGAAATTCATCCAAGCCCCTCTTGAATTCCTTTATTGTACTCACCATCACCACCTCCTCAGGCAGAGTTCCATAGTCTCACTGCTCTTACCGTAAAGAATAATTTTCTATGTTTGTGTACAAACCTTCTTTCCTCCAGGCGCAGATTTGCATATACGCTGTTTGGAAAGAGTAGGTGGTATTGTGCATATATAATAAAGTGTCATCCTTGTGGGCTGACCCAGGAAGGAGGAGGATCATCTTATTATTTATTTGTCGGGGTTGTCCAGGATTTTATAAGTAATGGCCTACACTCTACATAGGCCATTACTATCCAACCCCCACTGATCAGTTGTTCTGCGGTAGCTTCAACGATGGTAGCTGCAGTTACTGGCTGCTTCCACTACACAGTGGACAGAGCTCTGCAGTTTCAGTTCCAACTTCTTGCTCCTCAGCTATGGGAGAACAACTGATCAGTAGGGGTGTGGGGTGTCAGACCCCACAGATCAGATAGGGATTGTCTATCCTGAGGATAGGCTATCACTTTTAAAATCCTGGACAACCTCTTTAATTCTAAAACTTAAATAGTTTGCCTTTGTTGCCTAAAGAACATGTTTACTGCTAGAGTGTAATAAGTATGTTCTGTGTAGTTTTTGGGGACTTACTGTACTGTTTTGTTGAGTAGTTGCAGCACTGGTGTTTCTGTGTGTGTGTGGACCCTCAGTCTGAGTATAATATTGGTATATCTGTGTTGATGAGGACTTTGGACAGCTTCAAAATGAGTGCACAGTGTAGACAGGCAACAGGGAAAACAAGTAGGATGCTAGACAGTTTATCTAGAGGTATAACCAGTAGGAAGAGAGAGAGATTGTGATCCTACTGTATAGAGCGCTAGTGAGACCACACCTGGATTACTGTGTCCAAATCTGGAGACTCCACCTGCAAAAAGACATAGATAAAATGGAATGGGCGCAGAGATGGGCTACAAAAATGGTGGACGGTCTTAAAGGGAATGTGTCACCAGTTTATGGTGTCCTAACTAAGGGCAACATAAACTAGTGACCCAGTCATTTTGCCAAAATCTTATATTGAACAGCTCCAGCACGTGCCAATAAGTCCGCATATTCATGTGCTCATGGATCTCCCCGCCCACCTACTGTTAATTCATATGGAAAAAAAACTGTCAATCAGAGGCAAGTGGGCAAGGAGAGCTGTGAGGTCATGAACATGGGCACTCATTGGCATGTGCCAGGGCTCTTAGCTATTTTTAATGAGAGACTTAAAGAACTTAATCTGTATAGCCTTAAAAGGGTTGTCTCATCTGAGACACTGGGGGCATATCGCTAGGATATGCCCCCATTGTCTGATAGGGGTGATTCCCCTCCGCTGGTACCTGCACCTATCTCCTAAATGGAGCCCTGCAAAGTGGTGGCTGGAGGACTCCGGTTCGGCCACCACCAAGCGCTCTCCCCATAGAAGTGAATGGGAGCACACTGCATTTTTGACGGTTCCATAGAAATGAATGGAGGGCGACTGCAAAGGCACAGTTCACCCTCCACCACTTTTGGAGCTCCATTCTCCATGTAGGTGCGGGTCCCAGCGTTGGGACCCGCACCTATCAGACAATGAGGGCATATCCTAGCAATATGCCCCCATTGTCTGAGATGAAACAACTCCTTTAAGGAAAGAAGGGAAAGGAGGGGACATGATCAAAACTTTTAAAGAAAACCTGTCACCGGGATTTTGTGTATAGAGCTGAGGACATGGGTTGCTAGATGGCTGCTAGCACATCCGCAATACCGAGTCCCCATAGCTCTGTGTGCTTTTATTGTGTAAAAAAACTGATTTGATACATATGCAAATTAACCTGAGATGAGTCCTGTCCCTGACTCATCTCACATACAGGACTCATCTTAGGTTAATTTGCATATGTATCTAATCGATTTTTTTTTACACAATAAAAGCACACAGAGCTATGGGGACTGGATATTGCGGATGTGCTAGCGGCCATCTAGCAACCCATGTCCTCAGCTCTATACACAAAATCCCGGTGACAGGTTCCCTTTAAATATGTTAAAGGTTTAAAAAAGGTTCAGGAGGGAGGTGTTCTCAATCAGAATCTAATAATATCACAGAAAAATATAGCTACCAGCTTAAAATTTAACTTTTACTAAATAATATTTAAAAGAGCATCATTCCAAATATTCCATGATATTATATTTGTAGTTTAATCGATGTCTTAGTTTGATAAAAGGGGTGAGGAGATATATAAGACTTTTGAACCTATTCCGGTTCTGATATAATCTGGATTCCTAGTCATATCTATTTATAAATGGATCCCATGTCTGTAGTTATATGACTAGAGGCATTACTGAAAAAGAGGTAGGAGTTAATTTAGATGAAGCATGTATAGGAGATTTGTTCATTGAGTCCCTGGGGGTGAATGGTTCTTAATCTATAGATCCATCAATCAGAATCTAAACACAAGAACAAGGGGGCACAATCTGAAATTAGCTGGGGATAAGATCAGGAGCAATGTCAAGAAATATTATTTTACTGAAAAAGTGGTTGAAGCTTGGAACAAACTTCCAGCAGACGTGGTTGGGAAACATGCCTGGGATAAACACGTCTATCCTAAGGTTAAAAAAATAAATAACATAAGGGCAGAATGCCGTCAATCTTTTATGTTTCTATGACTGTTTGGGGGTATGTGTTGTAATTCAAGTTGTAGTCTGACCAAGGGACAAGTGTGATATTGAGCTGTGGAGTACTGTCAATCCCTTACAGTCACACTTATGTCGCAATGACGGCAAGGGGCCTTTTATAACAGTACTGTACACATATGTTCAGCTTGTCAGCATCATTCCTACTTGTATGTCCTATATATAAATATAGATTGGGGAAAGAGTCTCCACTCAGCTTAAAGCGGTTCTCCAGCCCTAAGAAGAAAAATGTTGCCAGAATCTAACCTGTGGAGAGCAAATTGGGAGAGCCATACTTACCCCCACAGCAGCAGTGGTATATCCAGGATCCTCTTCAAGGTCATTTGACCGCTTATTCTGCAATTTCAGGGCTTCTGGTCCAAGCCTGTCTTCTCTCTTCCTCTGTTCAGCAGGAGACTGCATGTTATCACTGACATCACCGCCTCCTGCACGCCTTCCTTGTTCCCTGACCGATGCCTCTCTGACAGATGTCTGTCTGATGTGCCAGTGTACAGGCTTCACACAGAAGCCTCTTGCACAGAACAATTTAAGAACTGTGAATTAGTTAGAACACAGAACATAAGCTTCTGTGTTGTCACTATGCTGTGAGTGCAGATTTCACTGTGGGGAACTGTGGATGTCACTGAGAGACACTGTCAATGTCACCGGAAGTCTCAGCTCAATATCACACTTGTCCCTTGGTGGGGCACTGTAGATGTCACTGTGGGGCAGTATAGATGTTGCTGTGGGTTTCACTTTGGGGCACTGCAGATGTCACTATTATGATAGCACTGCAGATGTCACTGTCATGGGACCACAGCATGACTTATAGAGTTCAGGCACACAACAGAGATTAACCCAGGAAACACAGTCCATGTGTGAACGGCTTTTTCCAAACGGACTGTATCTATCATTTATGATACAGCCATACTACCACTGATCGCATGGCTATTGCAGTGTACTCACATCATCATGTGCCCTGCGATTAGGTACAAACTGACTGTATCATAAATTGCATCCAATACACAGACTGTAGTGGTCATCAAACTGGTGTGAAGTAGAAATGGCTTAGTTGCCCATAGAAACTAGTCAGATTACACCTTTCATTTTTCCAAAGGAGCTGTCAAAAATGAAAGGTGGAATCTGATTGGTTGCTATGGTCAACGAAGACCAGCTTGATAAATGGTCCCATGTGCTTTAGAGGCTGATCATGGTCATGTGCATGAACCCTTACATACTTGTGTATGTAAGGGCTCATGCTGATCATATAGAATCACATACGATGGACCTAGAGAAACACTTTATCAAGCAGTAACAAAAAATATAGAATTAGGCCTCATGCAAAAGACCGTATCCGTTTTGTGGTCTGCAAATCATAGATCTGCACTATCCATGTGATTTCAACATCCGTATGTCTTTACCACAAGGGATAAAAAATGTTCTGTTTTGGGTCATCAAAATGCGCACCACAAACTCACTGAAGTCAATGACTGTATCCTTATTTTGAAGATCCATGATTTGCAGATACAGTCATGTTCATGAGGCCTTAGATACATAGCTCCTTAGGCAGTATTACACAGGCAAATATTTGACACAGGAACAGAAGACTGTGTCACAGATGATAGAGTTAGATACAGAGGTACAATGAACAGTATTGGACATGATAGGCTTAGAAACACAACACTAGATAGCATCATACAAGATAGGATTAGATACACAGCAAGCTGTATCATACACAACAAGCTATGTTACAGGCTCAGAAAACTATATTAAACTGTACACGATAGAATAAGATACAGATGTGATTTCATGTGCTTGCGTATTCAAGTTGTTTATTGCACTCTGGAGATGGTGAGGGAAGAGTCAGTGATGTGATTGTAATGACCGGCGTCACGCAAAGGGAGGGAAATGGGAAGGCCCTGTCCAAGGGAGAGGGAAAGGTGGTGACCCCTGATTCACCTTGCGGCTGGCACCTGACTGCCCTGACGTCCCTAGACGGGTTCCTCACCCGTACGCCGATCACGTGCCTAAACCCTGGCTTTCCCTAAGATGAGCCCTATGTAGTGAACGGGGCGGTGGGATCACTAGTCCGCACCACTGACACTAAGAGGAAAACACCAAGGAGAGGACAGACAATACAGACAAACATATAATCCCAGGTGGGCGACAACAGCAGACCACCAAAAGGCCCAACAGGGATCCGGAGGGTAACGTTCTGGAACAACAACCAGGGAACACAGCTACACAGCTCCAGTGGGTCAGTATAGAAGTCCAGGCAGGAAGCTCTATATCTGGCAACCAGAGAAGTGGGAGAGGGGAATATAAGGAGGTTGGGAGTGCTGGACAAGAAACAGCTGAGGAGAAGGAGCTACGGATCCCTGAGTGAGCCAAAAAGGGTTGCAAGGCAAACCCAGAAAGCTACCATAAAGAAACAGCACAATATTTCTACATAGAGCGCGCAGCCATCCGCTGCGACTTCCTGACCCCGGGTATAACGGAGTCAGGCGTGGCTCTTGACACCCTCGTGACAGTGATGCAGCAAGCAACAAAACACTAGCTGGATTCATGTATAGGTGTAGTAACATGGCCACAGGAGGTGTAGTAGGCATGATTACTGCAGACTGAATAGTGTGGCAGGCGGGGCCAGTCTGTGACTCATCACTCTGCAGAGCAACCAGGCTTATTTGGAAGCTAGGTAGTGAAGCAAACAGGAAGTGCAGGATGTAAATATTCCTGCCAAGATGCTCTGATGCCCAGACAGGAGAAAATAAAGCACAGACATGAAAACCAGGTATTGGGTGCACATAAAAGGAATTTTGATTTTTGGGACCGGATAACCTCTTTAATCTCCTAAAACTATTAGGTGTCCATGATTTTTTTGCCATGTCAAGAAAAAAAGGCTGGGTTGACAATTCTGCTTCTGAACATCATCGTTCACATCATTTCACCCCCTGCCAATTAATTACACTCCCCAGCATCATTTTCCACCCCCAGTTTTTATCACTCCCATGCTCCAGTTTCACCCCCATTTCATTTTGAAGCAACTGCCTTACTTCAGCAGTTCCTTTATTAGTGCTCTATTCATCTCCATGGGACTGCCAAAGATAGCTGGCTATATAGTGCTCGGTTATTTCCAGCAGGTCCCACAGAGATGAATGGAGTGTCTAATAAAATATAATGCTGCAATTT
Organism: Bufo bufo; assembly: GCF_905171765.1. Lineage (NCBI taxonomy): Eukaryota > Metazoa > Chordata > Amphibia > Anura > Bufonidae > Bufo > Bufo bufo. The sequence continues at coordinate 107,540,759 of NC_053395.1, read as the reverse complement.
TTCAATATTGTTGCAATGTGTATTACATGAGTTCCCAATAAAGTTAGATTTAACTCAAAGTTTATCTTCACTAAGAAAGAATAGGAATGACTCATATTTATAATCTACTATGTTCATTTTACAAATTATTGTTCCACTTTACAAATCAAAAGTCAGACCACACAGAGTATGGTGTACAGTTCTGGGCTCCTGTGAACAAGACAGACGTTAAAATTAGGGTTACTCACTTTAACCCCTTATGGACCGGGCTCATTTTCACCTTAAGGACCAGGCCATTTTTTGAAAATCTGACCAGTGTCACTTTATGTGTGAATAACTTTAAAACGCTTTGACTTATCCAGGCCATTCTGAGACTGCTTTTCCATCACATATTGTACTTCATGACACTGGTAAAATGGAGTAAAAAAAATTCATAAAATCTTTCAGAAATTTTCAAAAACCCACTTTTCAAGGACCAGTTCAGGTCTGAAGTCACTTTGTGAGGCTTACGTAATAGAAACCACCCAACTAGAAACTACACCCCTCAAGGTATTCAAAACTGATTTTACAAACTTTTTTAACCCTTTAGGTGTTCCAAAAGAAATAATGGAAAATAGAGATACAATTTCAAAATTTCACTTTTTTGGCAGATTTTCCATTTTAATAATTTTTTTACAGTTACAAAGCAAGGGTTAACAGCCAAACAAAACTCAATATTTATGGCTCTGATTCTCTAGTTTACAGAAACACCCCATATGTGGTCGTAAACCGATGTACGGGCACACGGCAGGGCGCAGAAGGAAAGGAATGCCATACGGTTTTTGGAAGGCAGATTTTGCTGGACTGGTTTTTTGACACCATGTCCCATTCGAAGCCCCCCGGATGCACCCCTAGAGTAGAAACTCCATAAAAGTGACCCCATTCTAGAAACTACACCCCTCAAGGTATTCAAAACTGATTTTACAAACTTTGTTAACCCTTTAGGTGTTCCACAAGAAATAATGGAAAATAGAGATACAATTTCAAAATTTCTATTTTTTGGTAGATTTTCCATTTTAATAATTTTTTTCCAGTTACAAAGCAAGGGTTAACAGCCAAACAAAACTCAATATTTATGGCTCTGATTCTCTAGTTTACAGAAACACCCCATATGTGGTCGTAAACCACTGTACGGGAACACGGCAGGGCGCAGAAGGAAAGGAATGCCATACGGTTTTTGGAAGGCAGATTTTGCTGGACTGGTTTTTTTGACACCATGTACCATTTGAAGCCACCCTGATGCACCCCTAGAGTAGAAACTCCAAAAAAGTGACCCCATTTTAGAAACTACGGGATAAGGTGGCATTTTTTTTGGTGCTATTTTAGGGGACATATGATTTTTGGTTGATCTATATTACACTTTTTGTGAGGTAACAAGAAATAGCTGTTTTGGCATTGTTTTTATTTTTTGTTATTTACAACATTCATCTGTTAGATCAGGTTAGATCATGTGATATTTTTATAGAGACGGTCGTTACGGACTCGGCGATACCTAATATGTATACTTTTTTTGGTTTATGTAAGTTTTACACAATGATTTCATTTTTGAAACAAAAAAATCATGTTTTAGTGTTTCCATAGTGTGAGAGCCATAGTTTTTTCAGTTTTTGGGAGATTATCTTGGGTAGGGTATGATTTTTGCGGGATGAGATGACGGTTTGATTGGCACTATTTTTGGGTGCGTATAACTTTTTAATCGCTTGCTTATTACACTTTTTGTGATGTAAGGTGACAAAAAATAGCTTTTTTTACACCTTTTTTTTTTTTTTTTACGGTATTCACCTGAGGGGTTAGGTCATGTGATATTTTCATAGAGCGAGTAGATACGGACACGGTGATACCTAATATGTATACTTTTTTTTGGTTTATGTAAGTTTTACACAATGATTTCATTTTTGAAACAAAAAAATCATGTTTTAGTGTTTCCATAGTGTGAGAGCCATAGTTTTTTCAGTTTTTGGGAGATTATCTTTGGTAGGGTATGATTTTTGCGGGATGAGATGACGGTTTGATTGGCACTATTTTGGGGTGCGTATAACTTTTTAATCGCTTGCTATTACACTTTTTGTGATGTAAGGTGACAAAAAATGGTTTATTTAGCACAGTTTTTATTTTTTATTTTTTACGGTGTTCATCTAAGGGGTTAGGTCATGTGATTTTTTTTTTTATAGAGCCAGTCAATACAGACGCGGCGATACCTAATATGCATACTTTTTCTTTATTTATGTAAGTTTTACACAATAACAGCTTTTTTAAATAAAAAAAAAATGATGTTTTAGTGTCTCCATATTCTAAGCCATAGATTTTTTATTTTTTGGGCGATTGTCTCAGGTAGGGGCTCATTTTTTGCGGGATGAGGTGACGGTTTGATTGGTACTATTTGGTGGGCATACGCCTTTTTTATCGCTTGCTGTTGTACTTTTTGTGATGTAAGGTGACAAAAAAATGGTTTATTCAGCACAGTTTTTATTTTTTATTTTTTACGGTGTTCATCTGAGGGGTTAGTTCATGTGATATGTCGGTCGATACAGACGCGGTGATACCTAATATTTCTACTTTTTTTCCCCCCTATTTTTTACCAATTTTTTTTAACTTTATTTGGGGAAAATGACGTTTTTGGTTATTTTTACTTGAAACTTTTAATTTTTTTGGGGAAAAACTTTATTTTTTCTACTTTTTTTCACTTTCTTTTTTGTCCCACTTTGGGACTTCAACTTTTGTGGGTCTAATCCTTTACAATGCATTCCAATACTTCTCTATTGGAATGCATTGGCTGTATGAGTAATACAGTGAGTATTACTCATACAGCTTCCGGCCTGTGAGATCCAGGGGGCTGGATCTCACAGGCTCGTCACCGGAAGGCAGCGTGATGCCAAAGGAAGGCATCACGCTGCCTTCCCTGCCATTGGGTCCCCCCTACACAGCCTCACGGGGACCCGATGGCACCGCCGCCGGATGCCCACCGCAACATTTAAAGCCACAAACCGCAGGTCTGAATTGACGTCATGTGTCCGCAAGAGGTTAAAAAAAGACGACTGAGGGGCTATCTAATAACTATGTATAAATATATCACAGGTCAGCACAGAGATCTCTCCCATCATCTATTTATTCCCAAAACTGTGACTGTGATAAGGGGACATCCTCTACGTCTAGAGGAAAGAAGGTTGCAGGATAACAGGCTGAACTGGATAGACAGATGTCTTTTTTCAGGCTTACAAACTATAGGGGGCACAAATTGCGGCACAACGGTTAGTTGCGCCAAAATCTGAAACTTTTTTCCTGCTCACTCCAGTATTAAAAATATGGATGTAGCATGGGTAGGGAAGGGCCAGCAGGCCTGTCTTATTTACCATTTTCAGGCCTGCGCCTCTTCATAACTTCGGCAATCCACTGCTAGCGTTGGGGCTTTATTAAGACAGACGTCTAAAACGCCAGTCTTAATAAATGTGCCCCTATGTTCATGAGTTAGGACAAATTACAGCAACATATAAAAGCACCTGTTTAGGGAAAAAGATAAAGTAAGAGGTTGCTGCTGTGTACTATCACTATTTTAGAAATTACTGAAGGGAATCAGAGTGAAAGGGAACTGTCGATTGTGAGAGAGGGGAGCTGTCTATGGGAGGCTAGGAAACCAGTCTGTCTGTGTAAGAGAGGTAAAAACCATTGGGAGTAGTGTGCATGAAAGGGGTACCATGCAGATCATGTGAGAAAGGAGATGCCTAGAGCCCAGTCTAAAGAGAGATAAAGAAAGAGGTATGAGAAGCAGTCTCTGTAAAAAGAAATATGTGTGGGGGGAGCATGGGGAGCAGTCTGTGTAAGAAAGAGGGCAAAATGATAAGGAAGTCTATGTGATAGAGGACTGCATGGGGAGCAGTCTGTGACCAATAGGGCAGCATCTGGAGCAGTTTGTGACAGATATGGAATGAGGAGCAGTTTGTATGGGAAAGAGGGTGACTTGTGGAGTTGTGTGTGAGGAAAAGAGGGTGTAATGGAGTGGGGTAATGGGGAACAGACTGTGTGCAGACAGAAAAGTTTCTCCTGGGATTCAAACTCGTGACCTTTCACATCAGAGGCAAGACACTTACCCACACAGCTATGAGAGTTGTATAGCCAGTTACTTAAAAAAATAATAATGTAAGACTTCTACTGTAGGTAACTTTGATACCTAGTGTACATCCATACACATGACAGCTGCCCCAACACACCCAGCTCTGCTACATCCATACACAGTGTACTGGGGCAGCTGTCATGTGTATGGATGTACAATAGGTATCAAAGTTATCTACAGTAGAAGTCTTATATGGGTTCGAATCCCAGCATAAACTTTTCTGAAAGACAGGCTAAATAAGAACACGAGCACCAAATCTTCAACACTAGAGGCTGGTGGGAACACAGGCCGGAAGAGGTCTGCATTGCATCGCTGACATGGAGGTAAGTATAAAAGTGTTTTTGTTTTTTTAAAATACCGGACTGTTACTTTACTGGGGAGGGAGGAAGGGGGGGGGGGCTATTGGCGCCATGATACTGGCACATGGAGGGAGGAGGAGAGAGGCACTTGATACTGGCACATTAGGGGGCAGGGGGAGAGGATGGCACTATGATATTAGCACATATGGGGGGCAAGAAATGGACATGAATCATGAGGGGCAGAAATGTGAAATGATGGGGGGAGGCAAGAAATGGACATAAATCATGAGGGGCAGAAATGTAAAATGATGGGGGGGGGGGTGCAAGAAGTACAGGGAGTGCAGAATTATTAGGCAAAGTATTTTGACCACATCATCCTCTTTATGCATGTTGTCTTACTCCAAGCTGTATAGGCTCGAAAGCCTACTACCAATTAAGCATATTAGGTGATGTGCATCTCTGTAATGAGAAGGGGTGTGGTCTAATGACATCAACACCCTATATTAGGTGTGCATAATTATTAGGCAACTTCCTTTCCTTTGGCAAAATGGGTCAAAAGAAGGACTTGACAGGCTCAGAAAAGTCAAAAATAGTGAGATATCTAGCAGAGGGATGCAGCACTCTTAAAATTGCAAAGCTTCTGAAGCGTGATCATCGAACAATCAAGCGTTTCATTCAAAATAGTCAACAGGGTCGCAAGAAGTGTGTGGAAAAACCAAGGCGCAAAATAACTGCCCATGAACTGAGAAAAGTCAAGCGTGCAGCTGCCAAGATGCCACTTGCCACCAGTTTGGCCATATTTCAGAGCTGCAACATCACTGGAGTGCCCAAAAGCACAGGGTGTGCAATACTCAGACATGGCCAAGGTAAGAAAGGCTGAAAGACGACCACCACTGAACAAGACACACAAGCTGAAATGTTAAGACTGGGCCAAGAAATATCTCAAGACTGATTTTTCTAAGGTTTTATGGACTGATGAAATGAGAGTGAGTCTTGATGGGCCCGTGGCTGGATTGGTAAAGGGCAGAGAGCTCCAGTCCGACTCAGACGCCAGCAAGGTGGAGGTGGAGTACTGGTTTGGGCTGGTATCATCAAAGATGAGCTTGTGGGGCCTTTTCGGGTTGAGGATGGAGTCAAGCTCAACTCCCAGTCCTACTGCCAGTTTCTGGAAGACACCTTCTTCAAGCAGTGGTACAGGAGGAAGTCTGCATCCTTCAAGAAAAACATGATTTTCATGCAGGACAATGCTCCATCACACGCGTCCAAGTACTCCACAGCGTGGCTGGCAAGAAAGGGTATAAAAGAAGAAAATCTAATGACATGGCCTCCTTGTTCACCTGATCTGAACCCCATTGAGAACCTGTGGTCCATCATCAAATGTGAGATTTACAAGGAGGGAAAACAGTACACCTCTCTGAACAGTGTCTGGGAGGCTGTGGTTGCTGCTGCACGCAATGTTGATGGTGAACAGATCAAAACACTGACAGAATCCATGGATGGCAGGCTTTTGAGTGTCCTTGCAAAGAAAGGTGGCTATATTGGTCACTGATTTGTTTTTGTTTTGTTTTTGAATGTCAGAAATGTATATTTGTGAATGTTGAGATGTTATATTGGTTTCACTGGTAAAAATAAATAATTGAAATGGGTATATATTTGTTTTTTGTTAAGTTGCCTAATAATTATGCACAGTAATAGTCACCTGCACACACAGATATCCCCCTAAAATAGCTAAAACTAAAAACAAACTAAAAACTACTTCCAAAAATATTCAGCTTTGATATTAATGAGTTTTTTGGGTTCATTGAGAACATGGTTGTTGTTCAATAATAAAATTAATCCTCAAAAATACAACTTGCCTAATAATTCTGCACTCCCTGTATACTCGTTAAAGGCTATGTACACCTTTGGGAGCAATTTTTAAAAATTATTGCATTGTACTTTTTTTTTTTTTTACTAAAAATAATTTTTTCAATTCGTCTTGTGTACAGAGCTGACATGCTCTACTAGCTGCCTGTGAATTTTCTGTCTTTTCCGTCATTTGGGGAGCTTCTTATCTCTGCTCTCTCACATTATAAACACTTATTATAGCTCAGTTCTTATCTTACTGATAAGAATGTGGCTTAAATAAGTGTTTATGACCTCTCAGTAGTTTAGAGATAAGGGTTATTAGATGACCAGCACAAAGTGAAAGTACCAGTCATACAGTTAGAAAAATAGTTAAAACTTTGTGACAGAACAGCTCAATATTTTTTAGAAAGGCCAATTGAAATATGATTTTTAGCAAAACATGCGTAAAATGCAATAGTAAGAATAAAATTGCCTCCAAAGGTGTACATAGCCTTTAATGGCATTGTAGTGTACTGGGAGTACATAGGGTGTTGTGGGGTGCATATTGATGTGGAGGTGCACAAGGGTTATGGGAGCTGTGTGGGTTGCATGTTAGTGGTGTATTGTAAGTACTGTGTGAGTACAGTGTGTAACTACTGCCTTTGCAGTGCAATTACTGTTAATAGCATGTGAATGTGTAGTTTATGTGTGTGAGGTAAATTTAGAGGTCTTACATTTTTGGTCTGAGCTGGGGTGTGAATTTATTTAGATTAATCTGGTGTCTGAATTTATTCAGGGATCTGGTCTGAGGGTTGAATTAATTTTTGAATCTACAGTAGGAGAGTTTACGACTTTAGTTTGAGGTCTAAATAATTTAGTTGTCTGGTTGGGGTCTGGCATTTAATTAATTTAGGGGTGAAATATTGAGGTTTGGTTAGATCAGACCCCCCAAAAACTGGAAAACAATCCCAAGTACAAATTTTGGGAAAGGACGCTCTGCTTACCCGATGGGTTTCCAGTCTATTTTTGGTAGAAATAATTTATTTCTCAAGCTGACAACAATACATTGGTGTGGAATGCAGCGTTAATCAAATGTCAGATGCCATCAGATGTTTATCTGCCTATAAATGGAGACACCTAATAAATAGGAATGAAATATATGATCATGTATAAACTGAGAAGGTTTGAGCAGAAATGCATACATGTGTGGGTTCATGAATAAACGCTTTCACTATCTTTGTGGCTGTGTCAGACTTGATTTCAAATTTATACATCTATGTATAATTGCACATTTTAAAAGCAATAATTGCAAACAATATATAAACTGATCAGATGCAGGACTATAGTAGAAGATAATGGTGCTGCATTGAGAACGGGTTCTACAGGTGGCCATACACATTAGTCTAAATTTGCCCAAAACAAATGTTCATCGGGTGATCAATGACAGACCATTATCGTTTAAAAACAAGTCGGTCATGTTTAATATTTTCATCCAATAGTTGGAAGAATGATCTTTTGTTCAAAGAAAGATTGTTTCATTGAACATGTATGGACAGTTTAAACAACTGCATTGGCTAGTATGTACTAAATTGTGTATGACCATGTTTGCAAAATAAACATTCACCAGATGTTTGTTCGTTCGACTGCTGTTCAACCATCAATAATCTTGTATCTAATGTGTATGACTAGCTATATTACAATGTGTATGAGGCCTTATATAGTATTAGACTCCTTCTGCATAATATTTGTGCACTCTCTGACAACAATTTGGTGCGATAGTGGCAGTGTTATTTGCACATTGAATCCCTTATGTGTTGTATTTACAGTATATTGGTATTATATGGGATTATTGTTTCTCTATAATGTGGTAAAAACGAGAAGCACATTCACAATATGTAGAGATAATTAATAGTGATGCTTTTAACAGCATCAGAAGTAAATATCTCCCTGTGTGGTAGTGAGTGTGCTAGCAGCTAGGTAGTTAATTGTGTTTTCATAATGCAAAACTCAGATGTTAAGTGAGCAGCATATGCATTTTAAAATACTATATAGATTGTCAATCATACAATTTAAAATGTGTAAGTGATGCCTTTAACTTTGCCAGCTGTTGGTGGAAGGCCCTGATAGATTAATCGCTCCAGGGTCTAGATACTCTTCATATGATCCCGGTGCTGTGTAGTTATATGAACATCACTAAGGCCCCTTTCACGCGGGCGAGTATTTCGCGCGGGTGCAATGCGTGAGTTGAACGCATTGCACCCGCACTGAATCCGGACCCATTCATTTCTATGGGGCTGTGCACACGAGCGGTGATTTTCACGCATCACTTGTGCGTTGCGTGAAAATCGTAGCATGCTCTATATTCTGTGTTTTTCACGCAACGCAGGCCCCATAGAAGTGAATAGGGCCGCGTGAAAATCGCAAGCATCCGCAAGCAAGTGCGGATGCGGTGCGATTTTCACGCATGGGACCCGATCTGTATTATTTTCCCTTATAACATGGTTATAAGGGAAAATAATAGCATTCTGAATACAGAATGCAAAGTAAAATAGTAATGGAGGGGTTAAAAATAAAAAAAATATTAACTCACCGAGTCCACTTGATCGTGTAGTTGCGGATCTCTGTCTTCTTCTGTAATGTTGAGCTGCCGGCTGGTGATGAACCATGTGATTGGACCATGTGATGAGCACAGTGACGTCATCAAAGGTCCTATTCCTGTGCACAGCAAAGAAGAAGACAGAAGAGATGCCGGCTGCGCGATCAAGTGGATTAAAGTGAGTTAAATTATTATTTTTTTTTTACCCCTCCAGCCTTATTGTACTATGCATTCTGTATTAAGAGTGCTATTATTTTCCCTTATAACCATGTTATAAGGGAAAATATTACAATCTACAGAACACCTAACCCAAACCTGAACTTCTGTGAAGAATTTCGCGTTTGGTTACCAAACATGCCGATTTTTCTCACGTGCGTGCAAAACGCATTACAATGTTTTGCACATCGCGTGGAAAAATTGTGCATTTTCCCGCTACGCACCCGCATCTTATCCGGGCAAAAAACATGACGCCCATGTGAAAGAGGCATAAGAGATATGTTTATCTCCTTACTGTGAGAAGGGGTTTAAAACATTTCTGAACCAATTAAATATTGTACACTTGCAAAGTCTGTATGTGAGAAAAGATTCTATATACAGTCAGGTCCATAAATATTGGGACATTGACACAATTCTAACATTTTTGGCTCTATACACCACCACAATAGATTTAAAATGAAACAATCAAGATCTACTTTAACTGCAGACTGTCAGCTTTAATTTGAGGGTATTTACATCCTAATCAGATGAACGGTGTAGGAATTACAACAGTTTGAATATGTGCCTCCCACTTGTTAAGGGACCAAAAGTAATGGGACAATTGGCTTCTCAGCTGTTCCATTGACAGGTGTGTGTTAATTTCTCATTATCCCAATTACAATGAGCAGATAAAAGGTCCAGAGTTCATTTCAAGTGTGCTATTTGCATTTGGAATCTGTTGCTGTTAACTCTCAAGATGAGATCCAAAGAGCTGTCACTATCAGTGAAGCAAGCCATCATTAGGCTGAAAAAACAAAACAAACCCATCAGAGAGATAGCAAAAACATTAGGCGTGGCCAAAACAACTGTTTGGAACATTCTTAAAAAGAAGGAACACACCAGTGAGCTCAGCAACACCAAAAGACCCGGAAGACCACGGAAAACAACTGTGGTGGATGACCGAAGAATTCTTGCCCTGGTGAAGAAAACACCCTTCACAACAGTTAGCCAGATCAAGAACACTCTCCAGGAGGTAGGTGTATGTGTGTAAAGTCAACAATCAAGAGAAGACTTCACCAGAGTGAATACAGAGGGTTCACCACAAGATGTAAACCATTGGTGAGCCTCCAAAACAGGAAGGCCAGATTAGAGTTTGCCAAACGACATCTAAAAAAGCCTTCACAGTTCTGGAACAACATCTTATGAACAGATGAGACCAAGATCAACTTGTACCAGAGTGATGGGAAGAGAAGAGTACGGAGAAGGAAAGGAACTGCTCATGATCCTAAGCATACCACCTCATCAGTGAAGCATGGTCGTGGTAGTGTCATGGCGTGGGCATGTATGGCTGCCAATGGAACTGGTTCTCTTGTATTTATTGATGATGTGACTGCTGACAAAAGCAGCAGGATGAATACTGAAGTGTTTCGGACAATATTATCTGCTCATATTCAGCCAAATGCTTCAGAACTCATTGTATGGCACTTCAGTAGTGCAGATGGACAATTACCCAAAGCATACTGCAAAAGCAACCAAAGAGTTTTTTAAGGGAAAGAAGTGAAATATTATGCAATGGCCAAGTCAATCACCTGACCTGAATCAGATTGAGCATGCATTTCACTTGCTGAAGACAAAACTGAATGGAAAATGCCCCAAGAACAAGCAGGAACTGAAGACAGTTGCAGTAGAGGCCTGGCAGAGAATCACCAGGGATGAAACCCAGCATCTGGTTATGTCTATGCGTTCCAGACTTCAGGCTGTAATTGACAAATAAAAGGGTTTGCAACCAAGTATTAAAAAGTGAAAGTTTGATTTAGGATTATTATTCTGTCCCATTACTTTTGGTCTCTTAACAAGTGGGAGGCACATATGCAAACTGTTGTAATTCCTACACCGTTCACCTGATTTGGATGTAAATACCCTCAAATTAAAGCTGACAGTCTGCAGTTAAATCACATATTGTTTGTTTCATTTAAAATCCATTGTGGTGGTGTATAGAGCCAAAAATTTTAGAATTGTGTCTATGTCCCAATATTTATGGACCTGACTGTATGTGTCCTATAATAATATGCTCCTACACTTTGGCATTTTAGGAACCAATCATAATACAACTGCAAAAGGGTAGATATACTAAGATTACAGTTACAAATGTCAGTCTTAGTTTGTCAGTGCAAAATGTGCCAAATTTATTAAGGGACACAGGCTTCTTGATAAATTTGGCACATCAGACAGCAGCCTGTTTGCCAGAAATTCAGATCTACTACAGCTAAAAGTTGGTGTAGATTTCAACTATCATATAAGTCTGTTTCTAGCATAAATTATAGTAAATGTGTTGGGTGGTGAAAGGTCATGCCCCTTTTGCTAAGACTGTCTCTTTTCTCACCACCCTTTACAAGTGTCAAAAGAATTGAAAAGATCCAAATTATAAAACATATATGGTGTGCACCATAATCTGCGACTTTTGAACACAATGGTGTTGTAAACACTTTAGTAAATGTGCCTTAGTGTCTTCATACCAATGAACTTAAGAATGTATTACACCTGCAGATTTTTTGGCAGATCTGGCAATGAGCAAACACTTGTTTGTCTGGCAATCCAAATCTTTTAACAGGTTAAAAAAAGCATTGTTTGCATCACGATCTGCTGTGGGCAAACAATCATTCAGTATAGGGAAGTGCAATGGTATAAGGATCGCTCCTCTCTATACTGAGGAGATCCCTGCATGTAATTGCAGCGGTCTCCTCCACTAGCGAGCAGACGATTGCCGTGAAGGAACGCTTCCTTCCCAACAATCGCCTGTTAAATCCGGATGTCTAATACATCCTTTAGAGTGCACAGGGACATGACATAACACAATTACAGAAGATTTCTTACAATTATAACTTTTAAGACATTACTATGGTATCCAAAAATATTTTTGAAATACACTTAAGAGATCTTTTAGTAGGTCTCCTGATTTATTGAGTCTCCTAGCTTGATTTATTCTTGTTCTCGTAGTATCTTTAGTGGTAAAAAGTGCAAAGGTTTATCATGTTGTATAATCATATAAGACCATTTGAAAGAAAATTCTGCATAGAAAAGTAAAGGTATGTTTAGATTTGTCAGATGTGCATATTACAAATCAAGCAAGTACTGTATTCACTACAGGACCGATGACAGAAACTGATTTCTGAAACTGACAGCAGCTTATGTTGGAAATCCACAAAAAGATCAGCCCCAATGGGGATAATCCATTTGAGATTAATTAGTGGCTGTTCTGTGCAGGAATAGTTGGAATACAGATGTGTCTACCCTTACCTTACATTAAAACTGGTTATGGACTCCAGTTTCCCATGAAACTAATTTAATACAGTATCAAAATATTCCAACAGGCCATTAGTCACAACTCAACCACTGGGTGGCTGCATATAGACACATATATCATAGATATTTTTTATGCAATATCACAAAAATCATGTTGCTTTAAAAAAGCTGGTCATCTCGATACACAGATCAGGTCATGACCAGCCAAAAGGAAAGATCACACCTGTAAGTAGCATACAAATTACTCTCAAACATTTTGTTTCCGTTCCTGTGCATGGGGTTGCTCACATGTATATAGAATGCAGAATATTTTGGTATAAAATCTGCATAAACAAACATGTTGTGAATTTGCTACATAGCTTTTATGTAGAAAACATTCTCGTACACACTGCAGAAATTTTCCACATGAATTTTAAAATTCTATTGCATGTCAATTTATGTTGCACACTTGATATAGGAAATAAATCCTCATTTACTTCCATGTCGAGAATATTTTCTGCATGAAAACCATGTAAATTTTTGAAGTTCATAAAGTTTTGATGCAGATTTCATGTGGTTCTGCATCAAAATCTGCAAGTCCTAAAGAAAAAAATATACTTGCATCCCCTTGTGTTTCTCTGGCTCCTTGGCGGTATTGTACAACCTGCTGCAACAGTCACATGGGATGCAGGAGTTCAGGTTGTACCAAGACCTCCATGGGAGCAGGTAAGGTAGCCACAGAAATGACACAGTAGGTGGGTATTAATTTTTCACTTTTTGTTCATTGCTCGATAGGTCAAATTTGGTAAGGATTTGCTGCTGAAGAGTTCTCTGCAAAATTACTGCTAGTTGATATTTGGTTAAAATGGTCCTGAACTCAGCTGGCCTCTTTATGAGGTGAACACATAACTTAAAACTCCTTTATTTGGGTCAATTTTTTTTCTTTTCAAAAATCTTAATAAAAGAAATGGAAAGCTTATCAGCCAATTTTTTCACTAGAACAAGGCAGCTTCTGCTTGTAGGTACGTTTTGTTGCTTTGATTTCATCCTGAGGATACAGCCAGAAGATAGCACGAAAACATAATTGGAAATATACATCACTACAAGATAAAAATACACTCTTGAAATGGTTATACAACACAACAGGTACCAGCACAAATATATGGAATTCGTAAACAATAGATATTATAATAATCCATCTAGGTTCTTTTGGACAGACTGATCACCCTTTCCATTATTTGGTTCATCCAGTGGTTTATAATTGTTTTGGTATTCTTGAAGGATTTTAACAACATCATGATGTCCAAAGTGCATAGCTTCATCTATAGGAGTGTTATTCCATCTGTAATAAAAAGAAAAATCAAAGAATAAAAAACGTTATTGTCGAGAGTCCACTGTTTTTCAGTGCTGCAGGTTCTATAGAAGTAGGCCACCTTTACCACAAACAAGTTCAGCTATTTAGATCCACGTTGCTAATAACCCGAACCAGAAATCCAAAGCAGTTAGGAAGACCAAGTCACTCTTCTCCACACAATCACACAAACAATCACTGCAAGCTGGCCACATTGCCTTTGCCTCTCCCTCTCCTGGTTTCATTCTTCTGTAATCCCTCTCAGAGACAAACCAGAGAAGATCCAAGATAGTGAAGTACAGCAACACTAGGTTCAGCCAAGGGCCCTTGAAAAAGCGTGGCGAAACCTGGGAAGGGCTTGCCAGGACATCTGGTTTTATTACATGCATGTTTTATATAAAATCCTGTGAGTATAATAAATATGCTTGGCTGAACCTAGTGTTGCAGTACTTCACTATCTTGGATCTTATCTGGTTTGTACCTGAGAGGGATTACAGGAGGAGGAAACCATAGGAGAGATATAGAGGAGATGCAGCTAGCTTGCAGTGATTGTCTGTACTAATAAAAATAAATAAAAAAATGAGTAATGCTAATTTTAGTCCTCTTCTTATAGACTAGTACAGAAATTTACTTTCTCTTAACTAAAACATTTGCTTTGCCTCTTAATATACCTGTCTTCACTGCACTTCTGATCCCTGCATGTGAACTTCTTGCATGGACAGGCTCCGGGTCACAGCTAATAACACAACACCAGTCATTGGCTACAGTGGTGAACCTGTCCATGGAAGTTGCCTGGGAGGGGGGATTAAAAAAAAAAAAGAAAAAAAAAGAGAGAAAATCACAGACAACCTTTTTAAGTATCCAAAAGGTGCTTCCTCTCTTTGTTTTCTGGGGGTGTTTTGGGATGCTATGCATGCATTTTCGACAAGTCTTTTTTGGGATACTGGTTTTTTTTTTTTTGTCACTGACTTTTTTTTATAGAGAAGTCTATGGGAGGGTCCCTGAAAGAAGGTACAGTGCACTCTCCAATTTAAAATAAAAATGCCAAGGGACAAAAATTGGCAAGAAAATGTGAAACTGTGTTAAAATGCTACTGCTAAAAAAAAAAATCTGTGTTTGTAGGGTATTTTATACTTTCATATTTGCAAACATGTAACATAACTGGTGGTTTTTGTTCATGAAAAATGCAAAAACAACAAAAATTGGGTGTGCAACCTCCTTACACAGATATTGAATTTTTTTTTTTTAAGTATTGGCATAGGCATATCACTAGGATATGTCATCACTTTATTATCATGGGGGTTCAACCTCTGGGAACTCCACGAATAAAGGAGTTGTAGCACAGTTTTTTTTGCATGAAGGGTGGCAGCATGACTACTCACTATGCAAGAAATGAGACTGTGCTGCAGTTCTCTACACTGAAGGTGGCTTGGACACCACTGTGAAGGGAAAATCAGCGCTGTGGTCCCTTCACTCTCTGGAACAATAGAAGGGATAGAAGTCTTAACACCACTAATCATAAAGTAATGGCAAAAGGGTATACCACCACTAACTAAAAATCTTTTTATTAAAAATTTTATAAAAAGTTTAAGTATCATTAAAAAGTGTCCTGATAGTTTCCAATATTTGTACTGCTGTTTATATCAATGGTTATTATTTCTTTTTTTTTTAACTCTGGATTTGGGGATTCGATATTGCTTTATGTCTAGCATAATTGACAATTTTTTTTATTGCTTTACTTATTTTACACATCCTAGGTTAAAAGCCTGTAAAATATACCAGAACTATCTGTCTAATCTATCTATATACATGGTAACATCGTTTATAAGGCTGAAAAAAGACATCTGTCCATCCAGTTCAGCCTGTTATCCTGCAAGTTGATCCAGAGGAAGGCACAAACAAAAAACAAACTTTTTTCCACTTTAGGGGAAAAAAAATCCTTCCTGACTCAATTCAGACAATCAGAATAACTCCCTGGATCAACGACCCCTCTCTAGTAGCTATAGCCTGTAATATTATTACACTCCAGAAATACATCCAAGCCCCTCTTGAACTCTTTTAGTAAACTCACCATCACCACCTCCTCAGGCAGAGAGTTCCATAGTCTCACTGCTCTTACCATAAAGAATCCTCTTCTATGTTTGTGTACAAACCTTTTTTCCTCCAGACGCAGAGGATTTCCCCTCTTCACAGTCACAGGGGATATATAGATGATGGGAGAGAGCTCTGTACTGACCCCTGATATATTTATACATACTGTTGTTGTTAGATCTCCCCTGAGTCATCTTTTTTTAACGTGAATAACCCTAATTTTGATAATTATGGGTACTGTAGTCCACCCATTCCAGTTATTACTTTAGTTAGCCTCCTCTGAACCCTCTCCAGCTCTGCTATGCCTGCATTGTTCACAGGAGCCCAGAACTGTACACAGTACTCCATGTGTGGTCTGACTAGTGATTTATAAAGTGGCAGGACTATGTTCTCATCACGAGCATCTATGCCCCTTTTGATGCAACCCATTATCTTATTGGCCTTAGCAGCAGCTGCCTGACACTGGTTTCTACAGCTTAGTTTGCTGTTCAATAAAATTCCTAGGTCCTTTTCCATATCAGTGTTACCCAGGGTTTTACCATTAAGTATGTACGGGTGACTTGCATTATTCCTTCCCATGTGCATAACCTTACATTTGTAAGTGTTAAACCTCATCTGCCACTTATCTGCCCAAGCCTCCAATCTATCTAGATCAACCTGTAGCAGTAAACTATCCTCTTCCACGTCAATTTCTTTACACAGTTTAGTGTTGTCTGCAAAAATTGATATTTTACTGTGCAAGCCTTCTACAAGATCATTAATAAATATATTGAAGAGAATAGGGCCCAATACGGAGCCCTGTGGTACCCCACTAGTGACAGTGACCTAATCTGAGTGTGTACTGTTAATAACCACCCTCTGTTTTCTATCATTGAGCCAGTTACTTACCCACATACAGACATTTTCCCCCAGTCCAAGCATTCTCATTTTATATACTAACCTTTTATGTGGTACAGTGTCAAATGCTTTGGAGAAGTCCATATATACGACATCCATTGATTCGCCGCGGTCAAGTCTAGATCTTACCTCCTCATAGAAACTGATTAAATTAGTTTGACATGACCGATCCCTCATGAAGCCATGCTGATATGGCGTTATTTGCTTATTTTCATTGAGGTACTCCAAGATAGCATCAAACCTTAAAACAGTTTACCCACGACAGATGTTAAACTTACCGGCCTATCGTTTCTGGGGTCTGTTTTTGGACCCTTTTTGAATATTGGCACCACATTTCCTATGCGCCAATCCTCTGGAACGCTCCCTGTCAGTATAGAGTCCTTAAATATCAGAAATAAGGATCTGGCTAAGACATTACTTAATTCTCTTAGGATATGGGGGGATATATGCCATCTGGTCCCGTGATTTGTCTATTTTAATATTTTTAAGACTCCGCTGTACTTCTTCCTGGGTGTCACGGACGTTCCCATGGCAGGTACCAGGAGATCGGAGAGACTGGCAACTCTTGGGTTAAATTGACAAGTTCCCTGTGGATCTTGTTGTGTCTGTGTTTTGGTGAACGCCACACTCCTTGCTCCAGGTGTTGCTTGTTGATAAATCACTTTTCCCATAAGTAGCGGCTTCTCACTCTTGGAGGTGCGGTTTATAGATTTTCTTCCTGACTTCTAACTAGCTGGTCAGTGGTATCCTGTGGTGCTTCTGGAGTTGCCAGTTTTCTACTTTCAGCTAAGTTTGTCTTTTCTTATTGTGTTTGTTATATTCACAGTTTTTTGTATCTGGGCCTGAGACAGAGACTTCCATTCGTCCATCTGGGGAGGAATGTGTTGTCTCTGGTCCTAACCTCTTTCCAGGGCCTTATAGGGATATAAGGGCCTAGGTATACAGCATATGAATATTCCTACCTTCAAGGTCTATTCATATTAATAGGTAGTTGGGGCCTGCATTAGGGTTGTTTAGGAGGTGACCTGTTCATTCCCTAGTTTCCAGGCCCAGTTACTGTTCCCCTTCCCGTGCTTAGTGTGGAGTTTCCCCCCAAAAATGTTTGACATTATAAACCACCAAATAACCATCATTTTGTTGTCTGTATCAGTTCAGCCATGGATGTTACAGCTGCACTGACCGGGCAGCAACAGGGGCTTTCTCTGGAGGTGGATGACTTCCGCACGACCGTGTCACAGATGCAGAGACCACTGTTGGCTGATCCTAGTAGTGGTTACCTGACCTGACCATTAGTAACAGGAGTCGTCCCGGAAGATTGGAAATTGGCAAATGTCGTGCCCATTCACAAGAAAGGTAGTAGGGAGGAATCGAGCAACTATAGACCAGTGAGTCTGACATCAATAGTAGGCAAATTAATGGAAACCCTATTAAAGGATAGGATTGTGGAACATCTAAAATCCCATGGATTGCAAGATGAAAAACAACATGGGTTTACTTCAGGGAGATCATGTCAAACAAATCTTATAGATTTTTTTGACTGGGTGAATAAAATAATAGACGGTGGAGGTGCAGTAGACATCGCATATCTAGATTTTAGTAAGGCTTTTGACACTGTCCCACATAGAAGACTTATCAATAAACTGCAGTCATTGAGCATGGACTCCCATATTGTTGAGTGGATTAGGCAGTGGCTGAGTGACAGACAACAGAGGGTTGTAGTCAATGGAGAACATTCAAAACAAGGTAATGTTACCAGTGGGGTTCCACAGGGATCTGTACTGGGACCGATTTTGTTTAATATCTTCATAAGTGATATTGCAAAAGGCCTCGCTGGTAAGGTTTGTCTTTTTGCTGATGACACAAAGATATGTAACAGGGTTGATGTTCCTGGAGGGAAACGCCAAATGGAAAAGGATTTAGGAAAACTAGAAGAATGGTCAGAACTCTGGAAACTGAAATTTAATGTGGATAAGTGCAAGATAATGCACCTGGGGCGTAAAAACCCAAGGGCAGAATATAGAATATTTGACACAGTCCTGACCTCAGTATCTGAGGAAAGGGATTTAGGAGTAATTATTTCAGAAGACTTAAAGGTGGGAAGACAATGTAATAGAGCAGCACGAAATGCCAGCAGAATGCTTGGATGTATAGGGAGAGGTATAAGCAGTAGAAAGAGTGAAGTGCTTATGCCGCTGTACAGAACACTGGTGAGACCTCACTTGGAGTATTGTGCGCAGTACTGGAGGCCATATCTCCAGAAGGATATAGATACTCTAGAGAGAGTTCAGAGAAGAGCTACTAAACTAGTACATGGATTGCAGGATAAAACTTACCAGGAAAGGTTAAAGGACCTTAATATGTATAGCTTGGAAGAAAGAAGAGACAGAGGGGATATGATAGAAACTTTTAAATACATAAAGGGAATCAACTCGGTAAAGGAAGAGAGCATATTTAAAAGAAGAAAAACTACCACAAGAGGACACAGTTTTAAATTAGAGGGGCAAAGGTTTAAAAGTAATATAAGGAAGTATTACTTTACTGAGAGAGTAGTGGATGCATGGAATAGCCTTCCTGCAGAAGTGGTAGCTGCAAATACAGTGAAGGGGTTTAAGCATGCATGGGATAGGCATAAGGCCATCCTTCATATAAGATAGGGCCGGGGGCTATCCATAGTATTCAGTATATTGGGCAGACTAGATGGGCCAAATGGTTCTTATCTGCCGACACATTCTATGTTTCTATGTTTCTATGTTTCTATGTTTCTATGTCCTGAACCGAAAGTTTTTTTCTCTGCCGACCGGATCAGTCTCTCCGATCATAGATGCATTTTTCTTGAACTTTAGGTCTCATCTATGATGACCCGGACCGAACCTCCCTGGCCGAGACTAAATTACGCGGCCTGCGTCAGAGAGAGCGTTCGGCGCAGATCTATTGTTCCGAATTTAGGAGGTGGGCTACAGATACTAAGTGGAACGATACAGCTCTCCGTAGCCAATTTTGTCAGGGATTATCTGAGAGGCTGAAGGACGCTTTGGTCCTTGATAAGAATCCTGAGTCTTTGAAAGCCGTTATGTCTTTGGCTGTATGTATTGATAGACGCCTGAGATAGAGATCTAAGGGCCCGCTCTCTCCGGACGTTCTATTACATAACGTACCGTATTCCTTTGACCCTTTGGGTGAAGAGACTCCTGAGCTTATACCTGGGGATTAAACCATGCAATTAGGGAGAGCGACTCCGGGATCCGCTTGCAAAAGTAGGAGTCGCAAGGAGGGAGTATGTTTTTTCTGCGGTCAAAGGGGACATTTTGTCAATATATGTCCAAGCATTCAGCGGCAAAAAGAGAAACAAAAAGGGCGTCTAAATCCCATCTGACTATCGGAGGAGTGAGTGAGGAGTCAGAGAATGTGCATTTGTCCTTTGCTGGTAGTACCCGATTTCTGCTGACTGCCGAGGTGGCGCTAGAATCAAAAACTGTGGGAATTGAAGTATTTAGCGATGTCCCGATACCGATACCAGTATCGGTATCGGGACCGATAACGGGCATTTGCACGAGTACATGTACTCGTGCAAATGTCCCCGATACCACTGCCGATACCTGTGCTCCACTTCTATGTGTCTGTGTCAGTCCGCAGCCTGCCCCTGCACCTCGCACAGCTAACAGCTTCAGAGGCAGCAGCAGGCACTGTGTAATAGGAGCCGACAGTGGAAGCTAGCTCCGCCCCTCCCCGCCCTCCAACCAATCAGAGACTCACAGCACAGGGAGCGTAGTGCAGGGACTCAGAGAATCGTCTGACAGTTTATTAGTTAAAAGAATTCAATGAGTCACAGACTGTCACCGAGTCCCTGCCAGGCTTCCTGCTCTGCGGCTTCCTGTAAGTCCGTCCGGGGGAAGGGGGGCATTATTAGCATAGCATGTAGTGGAGCTGTGTGTGTACAGGGTGCATGTAGCAGAGCAGGAAGCCTGGCAGGGACTCGGTGACACAGTCTCTGACTCATTAGATTCTTTTAACTAATAAACTCTCAGACGATTCTCTGAGTCCCTGCAATAACTATACATTGTAATTACATCAGTCTGCTCCACTGCATTCACTGCAGCAGAGCTGTGTTTGCCAGGAGCGAGTCCCTCCAAAGGTGATAGTGTCTGTCTTCTATGGCCCTGGTCCTTCCCTTCCTGCTTGCAAGCTGCACATTGATCTCTAAAAGCAGGCATTAGGGCAAGAAGAAATATACATTACTGTATGATGGCCACAAGACTATTATACTGAGGAGGGGGGCTTCAGAAATTGTTGTCCTGACTCCTTACAGTAGCGTCTCCTTGTGGCCGTCCCATACAGTGTAACGTCTCCTTGTGGCTGCCCCCATACAGTATAACGTCTCCTTGTGGCTGCCCCCATACAGTGTAACGTCTCCTTGTGGCTGCCCCCATACAGTATAACGTCTCCTTGTGGCTGCCCCCATACAGTATAACGTCTCCTTGTGGCTGCCCCCATACAGTATAACGTCTCCTTGTGGCTGCCCCCATACAGTATAACGTCTCCTTGTGGCTGCCCCCATACAGTATAACGTCTCCTTGTGGCTGCCCCCATACAGTATAACGTCTCCTTGTGGCTGCCCCCATACAGTATAACGTCTCCTTGTGGCTGCCCCATACAGTATAACGTCTCCTTGTGGCTGCCCCCCATACAGTATAACGTCTCCTTGTGGCTGCCCCCCATACAGTATAACGTCTCCTTGTGGCTGCCCCCCATACAGTATAACGTCTCCTTGTGGCTGCCCCCCATACAGTATAACGTCTCCTTGTGGCTGCCCCCCATACAGTATAACGTCTCCTTGTGGCTGCCCCATACAGTATAACATCTCCTTGTGGCTGCCCCATACAGTATAATGTCTCCTTGGAATGTCATAGTTCTGTTTTTGGCCCTTTTTGTTGGTCAGTGGTCATAAAATACATGTGTGTGTATTTTATTGTTAAAATTAGTATCGGTAATTGGTATCGGTGAGTACTTAAATAAAAGTATCGGTACTCGTACTCAGTCTTAAAAAAATGTTATCGGGACATCCCTAGAAGTATTTATCGACATCCGGGCCGGGGTGAACCCGATTTGATGCTCAGTTTGTCCTCATGCACAGGTTATCACCAAGCATGCACAGGTTAACATACACAAGAAAAACCCACATAAATGTTAGGCAAAATTGTCTGACCCTAAAGAAGCCAGCTCAGCATCATGAAGTAATCCTAAAATAGCAAACTGAGACTAAACAGGCTAAAATAATCAGTCATTTTATTAAATACATACATATGACAAAAGTACATCAAAAGATGTGGTACGAATCACTCCTGAGGATTAGTATAACATATATATATATATATATATATATATATATATATATATAGAGAGAGAGGCTTGTAATAAAATTCTAAAACCGTCCTGGAGGTGGAAGGAAAGATAAGTTATCAGGTGGGGCTGCCACAAAAAAAAAAATTGCACCAGAAGTTGTCTTGTTAGTGTTAAATCGCAAGGTAGCAATACAATGAGGTAGTGCAACACAGAGGTAAGATATATATTAAACCCCAAAATTGTATACAAACAAACAACAACAATGAACTGGCAGTCACAGTGAATCACTATCAATGTATGCTTCCCAAACCTCCTAACAGAGATAAAGTGCAAAAGCAATGCCCTCCTATTACTGACAATAGAATCCCATAAACCTACTCATGAAACAAGGGGGAAATGATTTCCCAGGAGAGCCGTACACCCCAACGCACGTTTCGGTGTCTGCCTTCTTCCGGGGGCGGAATTCTTTTAGAGGCTGAAAGGGGTTTTGAACACAGAAAGCCTGGACATGGGGCAACGGCATTATCACTGAGCTACCAGCTTGCCGGCGCCCCTGGAAGAAGGCAGACGCCGAAACGTGCGTTGGGGTGTACGGCTCTGCTGAGAAATCATCTCCCCCTTACTTCATGGGTAGGTTTATGGGATTCTATTGTCAGTAATATGAGGGCATTGCTTTTGCACTTTATCTCTGTTAGGAGGTTTGAGAAGCATACATTGATAGTGATTCACTGTGACTGCCAGTTTATTTTTTTTTTATTTTTTTTTATACAATTTAGGTAGTTGCATACACTTTTTGATATTTTCCCTTATTTTAGGGTTTAATATATATATCTTACCTTTGTGTTGCAGTACCTCATTGTATTGCTACCTTGCGATTTAACACTAACAAGACAACTTCTGGTGCAATTATTATTTTATTTTTTGTGGCAGCCCCACCTGATAACTTATCTTCCCTTCCACCTCCAGGGACATTTTAGCATTTTATTACAAGCCTCCATTTATATATATCTGTGTTATACTATTCCTCAGGAGTGATTCGTACCACATCTTTTGATGTACTTTTGTGTCATTTGTCATATTTATGTATTTAATAAAATTACTGATTATTTTAGCCTGTTTAGTCTCAGATTGCTTTTTTAGGTTATCACCAAGTAGATAAAAAAAAAACATTCCTGTATTTGCTATTGATTCAGCCCCTTTTACTCAGGTGCTTGTCACAAGTTTTGCATGATATCAGATTAAGGCTACATGCACACTGCGGATCCGCAAAAAACGGAAGCCGCCCATGTGCCTTCCGCAATTTGCGGAACGGAAGGCCCATTGTAGACATGCCTATTCTTGTCCGCAAAACGGACAAGAATAGGACATGCTATTTTTTTTTTTTGCGGGGCCACGGAATGGTGCAATGGATGCGGACAGCACACGGAGTGCTGTCCACATATTTTGCAGCCCCATTGAATTGAATGGGTCTGCATCTGAGCCGCAAAAACGATGGCTCGGATGTGGACCAAAACAACGGTCGTGTGCATGAGGGCTAAGAGTGGGTGATTTTCATCAAGAAGTTATCTCGTGTTTTGTCTTGGAAGGTCTCCCTGCACCTATGGTTCTGGGTTTACCGTGGCTTGCCAAGCATAATCCAACTATCGATTGGCAAACTAGGCAGATTCTAGATTGGGGGGACTATTGCATTGATAATTGTCTCAATACATCCTTTTCTGTGGTTACTACTAAGACTGTACCCTCTTTTATATCCGAGTTTGCCGATGTGTTTTCTGAGAGTGGATGTCAGGATTTACCTTCCCATCGGGAATATGATTGCCCTGTCAATCTTATTCCCGGGGCTAAATTACCTAAATCTAGGTTGTATACTCTTTCTGAACCTGAAAGGCAGGCCATGAGAGAATATATTGTCGAGAGTTTGAAGAAAGGGCACATAAGACCTTCCAAGTAAGTCTCCAGTAGCTGCAGGGTTTTTTTTGGTAAAAAAAAAAAAAGATGGAGGTCTTCGGCCATGTCTGGATTTTTGTGAACTTAATCAGATTATTATCCGTGATCCTTATCCTTTTCCTTTGATTCCTGATTTGTTTAACCAGATTAATGGTGCCAAGGTGTTCTCCAAGTTGGACTTAAGGGGGGCATATAATCTGGTTAGGATCAAGGAAGGGGATGAATGGAATACTCCTGAGGGGCACTTTGAGAACCTGGTCATGCCTTTCGGGTTGACCAATGCCCCGTCGGTCTTCCAACATTTTGTGAATTACATCTTTCATCACCTGGTGGGGAGGTTTGTGATTGTGTATTTGGATAACATTCTTATTTATTCTCCTGACATGGAAACACATGAGAATCATGTGAGACAGGTGTTACAGATCCTAAGGGATAATAAATTGTTCGCAAAGTTAGATAAATGTGTTTTTGCGGTACACAAGGTACAGTTCTTGGGCTACCTGCTGTCATCTTCGGGATTTCGAATGGAAACTGAGAAAGTCTGTACTGTATTGGACTAGGATCGACCCAAAAATCTGAAGGCTCTTATGCGGTTTTTAGGATTCACCAACTATTACCGAAAATGTATTAAGAATTATTCAACAATAGTAAAACCCT
The DNA here is from genome assembly GCF_905171765.1 of Bufo bufo. Taxonomy (NCBI): domain Eukaryota; kingdom Metazoa; phylum Chordata; class Amphibia; order Anura; family Bufonidae; genus Bufo; species Bufo bufo. The sequence goes on along the minus strand of NC_053395.1, from coordinate 107,516,151 downwards.
TAACGGACATGACTAAGAAGGGGATGGGATGTCTCTGTATGATCTGATTCGGCGTTGCAAGCCTTTTCTGCGATTAAGGAATGCTTCTCTTCTGCTCCCATATTGGTGCAGCCATATGTGTCACAACCATTTATTGTGGAAGTGGATGTATCCCAGGTGGGGGTAGGAGCAGTTTTGTCACAGAGCCCATCACCTGGTAAATGGTGACAATGTGCATTTTTCTCGAAAAAACTATTCCCAGCTGAGAAAAATTATGATGTAGGTAACAGAGTTGCTCGCCATTAAATTGGCTTTTGAGGAATGGTGTCATTGGTTGGAAGGGGTGATTCATCCGATCACGGTATTCACTGATCATAAAAATCTGGCTTATCTGGAGTCGGCGAAACGACTGAACCCAAGACAAGCCAGATGGGCTCTGTTTTTAACCAGATTCAATTTCGCTGTCACAAATCTTCCTGGGATTAAGAATGTCAAGGCGGACGCCTTGTCACGTAGTTTCCCTGGAGGTGGTGAGTCCCATACTGTCGAAAGGGGTGGTGATATCCGCCCTCTACCCTGACCTTGAGGTGAAGGTGTTAGAGGCTTAGGGAGACGTATTGGACTTGTGTCCCTCTGGGAAACTATTTGTTCCACCGGAATTGCATCACAAGGAGTTGGAGGAACATCATTGTACGGTTCTTACAGGACATCCTGGGAGTAGGTCCACTGCCAACCTCATATCTCGTAGATTCTGGTGGCCGGGGTGGCGTAAGTGTGTGAAGGACTAGTGTCAGCCTGCACTACCTGTGCATGTGCCAAGGTGATACATACTCTACCTTCTGGATCTTTACTTACGTTACCCATGGACTTTACCACTGATCTACTTAATTCTTCAGGAAAGACAGTTATTCTGGTGGTAGTTGATCGCTTTAGTAAAATGGTACATTTTATCGCATTACCAGGCCTACCTAATGCTAAAACCCTTGCACAGGTATTTGATGACAACATTGTGAAACTCCATGGCATTCCCTCTGATGTGGTCTCGGATCGCGGCACTCATTTTGTTTCCAGGTTCTGGAAGGCGTTCTGTCTGTACTCGTCTGGGAATTCAACTGTCCTTTTCTTTGGCTTTTCATCTTCAGTCAAATGGACAGAAGGAGCGCACTAATCAGAGTCTGGAGACTTACTTGGCTGTCCACAAGAAACATGAAGTTGAAGGTACCTTCCTGGAAGTTGGGTCCAAGGTTTATCGGCCCATATAAGATCACGGCCATTATTAATCCTGTAGCTTTTCGTCTTGAGATTCCTCAGGCCCTGAAAATTCATAAAGTGTTCCATAGGTCTTTGTTGAAAAAATATATGGAACCTTTACAGCCATCTTCCTTGCCACCCGCTCCGGTCATGGTGGACAGTAATTTGGAATTTGAGATCGCGAATATAGTTGACTCTCGAGTTCTCAGTGGATCCCTTTAATATCTTGTCTACTGTAGAGGTTATGGACCGGAGGAGAGGATGTGGGTGCCGGCATCCGACGTTAATGCCAATCGTTTAGTGAATGCCTTTCATAGATCTCACCCGGAAAAGGTCGGTCCTGGGTGCCCGGAGGTCACCCGTAGAAGGGGGGGGGGGTACTGTCACAGACGTTCACGTGGCAGGTACCAGGAGATTGCAGAGACAAGCAACTCGTGGGTTAAATTGACAAGTTACCTGTGGTTCTTATTGTGTCTGTGTTTTGGTGAATGCCACAACCCTTGCTTTAGGTGTTGCTTGTTGGTAATTTACCTTCCCCATAAGTAGCCACTTCTCACTCTTGGAAATGCGGTTTATAGATTTTCTTCCCCCCACACTGATCGTGTCAGGTATCTTCCTGCTGCTGCTGCCATATCCACACTATTTAACCTTTCTACTCTGTGGTCTTCTGATGCTGCTGCCATCTCCACACTATGTCACCTTGCCACTCTGTGGTATCCTCCTGCTGCTGATGCCATATCCACACTATGTCACCTTGCCACTCTGTGGTATCCTGATGCTGCTGCTGTCGCCATCTCCGTACTATGTCACCTTGCCACTCTGTGGTATCCTCCTGCTGCTGCCACATCCACACTATGTCACCTCGCCACTCTGTGGTATCCTCCTGCTGCTGCTGCCATATCGACACTATGTCACCTTGCCACTCTGTGGTATATTCCTGCTGCTGCCATATCGACTATGTCACCTTGCCACTCTGTGGTATATTCCTGCTGCTGCCATATCCACACTATGTCACCTTGCCACTCTGTGGTTCCTCCTGCTGCTGCTGCCATATCCACACTGTGTCACATTGCCATTCTGTGGTCTCCTGCTGATGCTGCTACTGCCATCTCCACACTGTCACCTTTACACTCTGTGGTATCCTGATGCTGCTGCCATATCCACACTATGTCACCTTGCCACTCTGTGGTCTCCTGATGCTGCTGCTGCCGCCATCTCCACACTATGTCACCTTGCCACTCTTTGGCATCCTCCTGATGCTGCTGCTGTGCCGCCACCTCCACACTCTATCATTGGGCCACTCTGTGGTCTCCTCATACTGCTTCCACCTCATCAATATGTCATAAGTCCACTCTGTGGACTTCTCATGCTGTTCCCACCCTCCCCACTTCATGACTCGGACACCTTTTTTGCCTTTCGGACTGGCTGACATCATGATTTATTTCACCTTTCTTCTGATCTGTCAGAAGAAAGTAAAAATGAGACGCACAATGGATCCTGTCTGTGTAGCAGCTGTAAGGCCTGTATGGTCCCATCAGAATTGGCTTATGATTTGGTAGCCAAAATCAGGAGTGGGTACAAAACACAGAAGACATGCAAATATTCCATCCACGTGTCATCTGTTTTAGATCCACTCCTGTTTTTTTGGGCATTAGCAATACTGATGGATTACTAAGCAAATGCTGACCTAGTGAAGGCGTATGCTCCACAGACAATATCCGTTTTTTGTGGGTTATTGTTCTGACGGATCAGAGGAAGGGCAAATTAATCAGTGACGTCAACAGAAACGTACTGCTGACACCCTCTCTACTCTGTCCGGGGGGGGGGGGCTCTACTTGTATACGCGTTTAATAGAACAGGTTCTGAAGACATCTATGTGGAATCAGCTGGAGACGGTGTAAAAGGAGTGCGCTTCTTCTTGACGCTAACATCGACCTGTAAGGCTGAGTTCATACTTGAGTTATTTGGTCAGTTTTGGCCCCGTGACTGCCCTAATAAGTGATATGTGCAGTGATTCTAAGAGAGACGCCTGTCATCTGCATGTCATACGGACTCACAGTATTACTTCACTACCAAAGTAGACTCCCTATGCATGTTACTAACAAGGCACAGTGTTCTACACCACTATAAAGGTTCTCTGCAGCCCGGAAATAGCCGTTTTTAACTAAATCCGCCGCAAATGCATCCTGACACAATCCGTATCGTTCATGTGAAACAGGCCTAAGGGTCAGTTAAAAGGAGGGGCCAATGTTTGTTAAGTATGTTTTTAACCTTGTGTTACCAGATTACTTGTATATATCCCTTGCTTGTAGGCATGGCAACCGGCTCTGAGTTTTGGTCTTTGTTAAACAATTCCTATGTCACGGCTGAGGATGGGGAAAACCCTCAGCCGTGCGATGACAGAGGATGGTAGTCACGTCTTGGCCAGAACCACAGAACTAGGGAGCAGGTCACCCCCTATTGCCTCCCTAATCTGACCCTAACTCCTAGCGACATGAGCCGACCTTGAAGGTAGGAGGACTCATGCTCTGGAACCTCGGGTCCCTACTTGCCCTCCGCCCGTCCCTACGCTAGGAGCTGGGTAGACTACCTGTTCCTCCTGGACATGGAGAAATAGGAGTCTAAAGATGGCCAAATTATAAAAACAGGGGAAACGGAAACAGACATATGGCAATGGCAGGTAAGTGCAACTAGTACTAACACCCACCTGCCACAGACACAGGGCCTGGGACCCAAGTATCAGTGCTGCTGTCCACAAACACAAACGACAGAGCACACACACCACACAGGACACCAGGAAACCATACGCTGCAAAGAATAGACATGACACACAAACACATCCTCAATACATCGTGTATAAACAATACATAACAATTTGTTTATGACCACAAGGGTGGCCCCCGATGGCAGATGGAAATACCAGGAGGGTTTCTCCAGCAAAGCATGGCTGAAGAACCCCTCAGCTTCAGATCTCCAACGAGGCTTTATAGCCCAAAGTGGCCACACCCACACAGACACACACAGGAGAGGGAATTAACCCTTCCAACACTAACAGGGAGTGAAACCACTTAAAGGGGAAGTGTCCAAATGCACATCACACTGTAGCTGTTACCGCAGGCAACGACATGGGTGGCAACCATGTCCTGGGAGTCAGCCAGAAGGCCGAGACACTGCCACCACATGTACACATACCAAACGTTGCCACGGGCAGCCACAGTGAAGGGGAAGTGTCACAGTGCACACCTAAGATAAACCTAGTGCACACCAGACATACAAAGTGCATAACATAAACACACACACCTAACAGAGAGGTTGCTAGGTGCAACCGCATGCACATTGCCGAAAGCTGCCTAGCACCAGCTCAGGCTGCTTTACTGCGACAATACCCAACTAATTGTTGCCCGCGGCAACTACAAGTGAGGCTACACACTAGCGGCCCTCACCTGTGGTTGAACAACTAAACCAGTCCGCAGGCAACCGCATGCGGTAAAGGAGTCATGACCATGGCCGTGACATCCTAATTAGGTAGGAGGTGTATCCCTTCTCTTGCAACCTTTTCTTCAAAATGTCAGCTTCTTTGTGAAAAGTAGTATCCTCTGAGCAATTCTTAATGATCCTTTGGAATTGGCTATATGGAATGTTTAGGAAAGGCTGTCAACGGCCTTCAAATAAGTAGACGTACTGTAATGAACTAGTTGGCTTTATGAGAGATCATGATATCCAGTAACTCTATTTCTATAGAGCTATAATTCAAAGAAATGCTGATGCACCATTCAGTGTGGAACTGATTAATAGAGCTAGAGTCGCCTTGCCAAACACAAAAAAGTCAACAGTATATCTTTTATACGGGAGGATGTTCTTGCTGAAAATGTCATTACCAAAAATGGTTTCTTTAAAAACTCATAAAACATAAAAAGATTAGCATACGATGGCACAACCTGGCTACCCATGGCAGTTCTGAGATGCTGATGAAATATTTTGCATCCATAAGTGAAGTTGTTGTGAGCGATTAATAATTTAAGACTTTCAATTAAGAAAGAACTTTGCTTCATAAGTATGTTAGTGTCTGTATCCAAGACACTGTCCACGCATTGGAGGTCTAGTGTGTGGGAAATATTGGAATATAGTGATGTAATGTCCATCATAACCAGATGAAGACTGTAATTCCAGGTTTAGTTCTGAAATGTGGGAATAGGTAGGTGGAGTCAGAGATAACTTGGCAGGTTGGTGACATAGTGCTGAAGAATTAGATCTAAATAATGAGACAAATGGCTAGTGGCAGAATTGGCATTAATGAGGCGTCCAAGGGGGTTGAAGTTGCTTTGATGGACCTTTGTTAGATGATAAAAATATGGAACGGCAGGAAAGGGTTTGAGTAAAAACTTATTTTCATCTTTGTTGAGGATATTATTCAGAAAGACTTTAGTCACAAGGGATGTAAGCTTCTTAGTAAACATAGGGAAAGGATCCCCCTTTACTTCTACATTAATAGAATATTAAAAGCTTAGTTTTCATAATCTTTAATTTTGTACCACAACACCACCTACTTCCACAGGATGGAAAACTAAATTTTAGTTTAATCCTTTAAAGGCAGTAAGTTCCGCTGAGGTTAGATTACCTTTTTTTTTTACGTGGGATAACATGTTAAAGTCGGTTGAAACCAGATCACTAAATGTTTGTAATATGTGTCTTTGACTTTGAACGGGATAGAACTTGGATGGAGCTTTAACTTCAGGATAGAAACATGGATTTAGGGGTTAGTGATGTCTCAATGGAAAAATGCAGATTGAAGGTTAACTTCCTAATAAACCTCTAGAGGTCCAAAAATACTTCAAAGCGATCAACCTCGTTAGGTGGAAAATAGGGTAGGCCCTTTTCTAATATTTTTTGCAAATGAGCATAGCATGAGTGGGTAAACTATATTCCTTAGGTATTTCTGCATGTACAGTCGTGGCCAAAAGTTTTGAGAATTACATAAATATTGGAAATTGGAAAAGTTGCTGCTTAAGTTTTTATAATAGCAATTTGCATATACTCCAGAATGTTATGAAGAGTGATCAGATGAATTGCATAGTCCTTCTTTGCCATGAAAATTAACTTAATCCCAAAAAAACCTTTCCACTGCATTTCATTGCTGTCATTAAAGTACCTGCTGAGATAATTTCAGTAATTGTCTTGTTAACTCAGGTAAGAATGTTGACGAGCACAAGGCTGGAGATTATTATCCTAAAGAGGATTCAGCTGCGGGATCGGAGTGCCACCAGTGCAGAGCTTGCTCAGGAATGGCAGCAGGCAGGTGTGAGCGCATCTGCACGCACAGTGAGGCGAAGACTTTTGGAAGATGGCCTGGTGTCAAGAAGGGCAGCAAAGAAGCCACTTCTCTCCAAAAAAAACCTCAGGGACAGATTGATCTTCTGCAGAAAATATGGTGATTGGACTGCTGAGGACTGGGGCAAAGTCATATTCTCCGATGAAGCCTCTTTCCGATTGTTTGGGGCATCAGGAAAAAGGCTTGTCCGGAGAAGAAAAGGTGAGCGCTACCATCAGTCCTGTGTCATGCCAACAGTAAAGCCTCCTGAGACCATTCATGTGTGGGGTTGCTTCTCATCCAAGGGAGTGGGCTCACTCACAATTTTGCCCAAAAACACAGCCATGAATAAAGAATGGTACCAAAACACCCTCCAACAGCAACTTCTTCCAACAATCCAACAACAGTTTGGTGAAGAACAATGCATTTTCCAGCACGATGGAGCACCGTGCCATAAGGCAAAAGAGATAACTAAGTGGCTCAGGGACCAAAACGTTGACATTTTGGGTCCATGGCCTGGAAACTCCCCAGATCTTCATCCCATTGAGAACTTGTGGTCAATCCTCAAGAGGCGGGTGGACAAACAAAAACCCACTAATTCTGACAAACTCCAAGAAGTGATTATGAAAGAATGGGTTGCTATCTGTCAGGAATTGGCCCAGAAGTTGATTGAGAGCATGCCCAGTCGAATTGCAGAGGTCCTGAAAAAGAAGGGCCAACACTGCAAATACTGACTCTTTGCATAAATGTCATGTAATTGTCGATAAAAGCCTTTGAAACGTATGAAGTGCGTGTAATTATATTACACTACATCACAGAAACAACTGAAACAAAGATCTAAAAGCAGTTTAGCAGCAAACTTTGTGAAAACTAATATTTGTCATTCTCAAAACTTTTGGCCACGACTGTACGTTATTAACCAATTTCTTTATGTGTGACGTTTATTAACCATCTCATTCTATATTAACCCTGTTTGTAATTAACATGGAATATGGCATTTTTTAACATCCTTTTTACTAACCATTTTTTTTCTTTTACATGTACTTGATCTCATAACAACTGGTTACAGATTTTGTATTTATTTTTTTATTTATTTGGCATATTAAACACAGTTTATGTTGTGAATATCCCCAGTAGGATGCACGTATAGCTCCATCGTTTTCCTCTTTATCTTTTTTTTGCCTTCACCCCCGCATCAATTTAACGCCAAAAATATTTTCAGTGTTTTAGCTGTAAAATAACAATGTGTATCTTCCTTTGGAAGCACCACAGGTAGTTCCCATTTTTCTTCTTGTGCAATAGTTATCTTTGCCATAGCATCACATGCATCTAAAGGCCCTAGGAGTAAAGAGTTCCTCTGATAACACAGATACCAAGGGTGGCTCTAATCTTCAAGCTCTCCCATCAACACATTAACCTATTACAGAGGTGACTATGAAAATATGCTCCTGAGTCTACAGAAAGAAATTAGTTATGACATGAATGCAATGATGCAATACTTCCAAAGTTAACCACCATTGATGAGCTGTGTTTCCATACAGAGAACAAAGTGGGGAATTATGCAAAAGCTTTTCATTAACTTGCGGACTCACATAATGATCTAACTGAAAAACTACAAGTTGCTATGGATAAACTCACAGATATGCTAAAGTTATGTCGGATTGGCAGGGCACTTGTGAGACTTTTGTCTATTCTAAGTGGGGTTATCGGAAGGAATAATGCTCCATTACAATTATCTGTAGCTTACATCTACATACACAATGGGGAACTGATATATGATGTGGTTCATTATTATACAATTTAGCTTCTCATTATATTACATTGTTTATTAGTGCTGTATCACCTCTTGCCCCTGAAGATGTGTTTTATATATAGGCACATCTCTGGGCATAAGAAGTTGGAGTACTCATTGCCTGATGTTGTATTCTTTTTCTCAGGCAGCTACGGTTTTGTTACTTTTTGTTAGGTTGTTGAGGTTTTTTCCCATGTCCAGTTTATGGTGATAGCATCTATTACATATGTTCTCTCAATTACAGCCTTAAAGGAAATGTCTGCATTTTATTATTGATGACTTATCCCCAGGATAGGTTATCAATATAAGATTGGCAGGGTTACAACTTCCGGCACCCCCGCAGATCAGCTGTTTGAAGAGAAGGCAGTGCTCATACAAGCCCTGCCTTCTCTGCTCTGTTTACCTGCTCACCACAGCAATTGCAGTGGGGAACAGGTGTAATTACAAGTATGGCATTCTCATTCACTTCTTTGGGACAGCTCTGTAGGATTTGCAGACAGAGCTGTCCCATAAAAGTGAATGGGGATACCATACTTGTAGTTACACCACTGCTATTGCTGTAACGAGCAGTGAAGAGAAGGCAGAGGGTACTGTCTTATCTTCAAATAGCTGATTGGCAGGGGTGCCGGTAGTTGGATCGCCGCCAATCTGATATTGCTTACCTATCCTGAGGATGTCAACAATAGTAAAAAGCTGATAACCCCTTTAAGCAGCATTACCAATGCCAATGATGACTCTTAAAATAACTTCACTCAATGCCAGAGGCCTTAACAGCCCCTTTAAAGGGAAATTTACTATATGGGGGTTGAGGTCGAGGGAAAAATTATATACTTTTCATTCAAGAAACTCATTTTCAAAGAGAGAGAACCCCTAATTACTTAAATCCAAAGTTTCCAGATATTTTCCTGACTTTTCGAAGGAAGATGATGAGGGGGGTTATGCTAATAAATACTCAAATGCCTTCTAACTCATTCTACTGTCTTAGATCCACAGAGCAGAAATGCGATAGTCAATGGAGATAGTAATAACATTAGATATACTGTAGTTAATATACTGTACATGAACCCAACAAGATTCCACAGGCTTTTTATGATCTAAAATGCTCTAAAAGACACAAGCTGTCTCACAAGACAATTATAATAGGAGGAGATTTTACCATAATTAACAATCCAGAACTTGACTCTTCTCCTAATTCTAATAGATCTTGTAATATCCAAAAATAGCTGCATAAAGAGGATCTTTATGATCCATGGAGATGCCTACACAGTTCCAAAAAAAGATTTTATCTTTTATTCTATAACAATTTAATCTATTGCACTCAAGAACTAATTATTTTCTGGTGAATAAACATACATTACAACTAATAATTAACCCTTTCATGACCAAGGGTCATTGATGCCAGAGTGTCCAGGTCAAATTTGCTTTTAAAACAGAAAGTGATTCCTCATAAAACATTTATTACTTAACATTCCCCATATGTATACTTTATGTTGGCATAATTTTAGAAATTTCATTAAATTTTTTTAGGACATTAGAAGGCTTAGAAGTTTAGAAGCAATTCTTAAAATCTTTAAGAAAATTTCCAAAACCCACTTTTTAAGTACCAGTTCAGGTCTGAAGTCACTTTGTGGGGCTTACATAGTGGATACCCCCATAAATGAAACTACACCCCTCAAGTTACTCAAAACTGATTTTACCAACTTTGTCGACCCTTTAGGTGTTCCACAAGATGTAGAAGAAAATGGAGATGAAATTTCTAAATAACTTTTTTGGCAGATTTTTTCATTTTATTACATTTTTTTCTTTAACACATTGATGGTTAACAGCCAAACAAAACTCAATATTTATTACCCTGATTCTGCGAATTACAGAAACACCCCACATGTGGTCGTAAACTGACGTAAGGGCGCACGGCAGGGCGCAGAAAAAAAGGAGCGCTGCATGGTTTTTGGAAGGCAGATTTTGCTGGACTGGTTTTTAGATGCCTTGTCCCATTTAAAGCCCCCTGATGCACCCTACAGTAGAAACTCCCAAAAAGTGACCCGATTTTATAAACTAGGGGATAAGGTGCCAGATTTATTGGTACTATTTTGGGGTACATATGATTTTTAATTGCGCTATATTAAGTTTTTTGTGAGGCAAGGTAACCAAAAAATGGCTATTTTGGCACGGATTTGTTATTTTTAATATTTTACAAGATTCATCTGACAGGGTAGATCATGTGCTATTTTTATAAAGCAGGTTGTTACGGACGCAGTGATATCAAATACGTCTACTTTCTTTGTTTGTTTCAGTTTTACATAATAAAGCATTTTTGAAAAATAAATTATGTTTTTGTGTGTCCATTTTCTGAACGGCATATTTATTTTTCTGCCAATCGTCTTGTGCAGGGGCTCGTTTTTTGCAGAAGGAGTTGAGGTTTTTATTGGTACTATTTTTGGGTACATAGGATTTTTTGATCATTTATTATTACACTTTATGACCAAAAAATTGGCTGTTTTGGAACAGTATTTATTTATTTTTCCAGCGTTTATCTGATGGGTTAGATCATGTGGCGTTTATCTGAGGGGTTATGGATGTGGCGATACCTAATATGTCTATTTTTTCTTATTTATTTAAGTTTTACACAATAATAGCATTTTTGAAACCAAAAATATGATGTTTCTCCATAGTCTGAGAGCCATAGCTTTTTTATTTTTTGGGTGATTGTCTTAAATAGGGTATCATTTTTTGTGGGATGAGGCGACTGTTTGATTGGTACTATTTTGTGGGACATACACCTTTTTGATTGCTCGATGTTGCACTTTTTGTGGTGTAAGGTGACAAAAATGGCTTTTTTACGTTTTAAAAAAAAAAATTTTTTTATGGTGTTTATCGGATGGGGTCAATCATGTGATATATTTATAAAGACGGTCGTTACGGATGCGGTGATACCTAATATGTGTAGTTTTATTTTTCATTTTTTATAGGCAAAGGCAATTAATTTTTTTAAATTACATTTTTTTTATTTATTTATTTTTACTTTTATTATTTTCAATTTTTTTTTATCAAGTCCCAATTGGATCTTGAAGATCCAGTGGGGCTGATGGCTGAACTATACTTTGCAATACTATCAGATGTCCTGTAGATGGCAATACAGGACGCCTTTGTAAAGCGTCCGGTTGCCATGGCAACCATCGGGTGCTGCCATCACAGCGCAGCAGCCCCGATGGTTGAGAGAGGGAGCCCCCTCCCTCTATTAACCCCATAGATGCCGCTGCATCTAAGATGTTACAGCAGAGTGTCAGCATACAGCTGACACTCGCTGCTGATGTCGGCGGCTCAGGAATGGAGCCGCCGACATCAAATAAAGCAGCCCTGTAAAGGGGGGGCACGGCCAGCATGGGGGCAGGATGGGGGCAGGATGCATGCATGGAGGTAGGGGGGGACCGCATCAGGGGTACGATACATGGATGGGGGGGCCTGGACCGCATCAGGGACAGGCGGAGGCAGGGCTCACAGGAGGGGTGGGGGGGGGTTGGAGGCACACAGGAAGTGGGCACAGATCGGGGGGCTTCAGGACACATTACCTGATTTCAGGCTCTGATCTGCAGAGCGCAGATCAGAGCCTGGAACAGACACTTTTTCACTGCCGCGATCCAATTGGTTAGCCTGCACAGACTAACCAATCGGATCGATTGCTGGCAAGGGACCACTCTGGTCCTTTGCCGGCATTTCTGAACTGTATGCTGTCTGTGACAGCAGCAGAGCAGGGGCAGAAACTTTAATCCAAGCGGATTAAAGAGCTGCCTGATGTCTATACACATGCTAGCTGCACGGGGCATTTTTAATTAGCACCTATATAGCCGTATGGCAGTCGGGAAGGGGTTAAGGCAGGAGTAGGGGTAATCACCTGGAGTGATCATGCCCAAACTTCTATCTATATATCAAACTCCTATAGTGGGACAAAACAATCTCCTTGGCAGATTAATGAATATCTCCTAAACTAGTCCACACTTGGGAAGCATATATTAAACCAATTGTTATTGTTTTTTAAATCTAACACACCCTTTACTTCTAATCCTTTCTTGCTATGGTCAGCCCAGAAGGTATTTATGAGAGGCATCTTAATACAAGCTACTTCCAGATATAACAGGGAAAAAAAATATTTATGAGAGGCATCTTAATACGAGCTAGTTCCAGATATAACTGCGAAAAAAAATATTCAAACACTGAAAAAAAACAAAAAAAAAAACCTGAGAAACCCATAATAAAACCAATCATTCTCCAGATAAAGCTGCCTTATTAAGAAAATTGAGAGCCCAACTATAAGATTCATTGCTATATAGATATGGGAACTTATTAAAAATATATCATGTAGACTTATACCAATGTCAAGGTGGCTTCTGCATATGGGTACCTAACACTAACAGAACTGCCTCTCTTTGGCCTAACTTAAAGTCTTTGTACACCTTCGGAGGCTGAGACCCACACCTATATCAAGAACGGAGCCACGCAAGTTGTCAGAACTATTGGGTATAAATAAAGTCTATGTATAAGGCCTATATAAGATGTATGGAAATGAGCCTAAAAGACAACCATTTTGTCTTATTTTAAAAATGCAGGGTGAGTTCAGGATTTTAACTCAGAATTACTAACCTAAGATTAACAATCTGTACCAAAGTGTTTACCCAAGTCTGTTTTTGTGAGAAGGAGATGTCCCAAGGTCTAATGAAAAGTAATTGTCTAGATAAGACAATGTATTAGACATGTGCTGAGTCTTGATGATTTTCAGTGAATAGAAAGACTCTAATCTTTCTTTGGGGTTTTTATATTAAGCAATGTATGAGTAGATTTATTTTTATATCATCAATTTAAATACGTGTGTTGTACTGTATATATAAGAGGGTGGTCCTTATAGATATATTCCGTTTTAAGGTTAGAAATGAGGTACAGATTCCTCTGTCATTTTTAGAATTTCTCTCAGTATAAAACACAAGTTAATTATTTCTTTCCTTGAGGTTCCTCTTGAATGGAGAAATGTGGACACAGGTTATCATAAACAAACCCTGTCTTTTCCCAAAACAATGACTTGAGTATGGTCATGTGTATCTTGATTTAATTAGGTCTGGTCAAAAGATATGCGAGGTGTTTGACTAAACACAAAAGTCATTGTCTATTCAAGATCTCCTCAAGGTTGTGTCTGAACCTTTAGTTAAAATTTTGTAAATAGATAAGAGAAATAAAGTGCCTCGACTTTTGTATGGAGTACTAGTGCCATCTAGTGTTAGGGTAACATAAATATCTAGGGTGTATTTTCCCTAGAGGGAGGTTCTATTAATTATAAAGTGAGGTCACTAGTTAATGATAAAACTTGGCCAAGCCCTTTCTAAGATAGGATAAAAAGATGGTCTGGGCTGAGAGAAAGGAAGCTCTCTCTCTCTAACTATCATCATCAAGGGACGATCATCAAGGGACGATCATCAAGGGAAAAGACCAGATCCAGCCCTGACCACCTTTTCAGTCTAGTCATATCTATCTCTCTCTATATATATATATATATATATATATTTAAATTAACCACACCTTGTGTATAGTATCTGTTTTGGAATAAGATTGGGGTGTACCTGCAGCATCATCCTGAAAATTAATTCAATACAGGGAGATTGAAAATATACTTGTGAAAACACGGTATTATTTCCAAGGAATTGAATTCAGTTCAAGACCGGTACGGTTGATTATATATATATATATATATATATATATATATATATATCTATCTCTGTATAGATAAAAGATAAACCAAATTTGGGTTTAATCAGACATTTGTCGGCTGAGAGAAATCAAGTATTAAATTGATTTTAAAATATAATTGAGGGGTATCATTATAAGAAGGCATAATTGTGTAGATATATTATTCAATTATTCAACCCCCAATGCTGTAAAGGGTTTTAGGGAATTTAGTGTACATTTGTAATTGTGTTCAGAATGAAATCTTAGAAGGACTTTTTAAAGAACCAAATGCAACTAAAATGACATCAATTGTTTTTGTAATACAGTATTAAATGTTTTTTTTTGTGATTTCTTCATTGACACAATTATTCAACCCCTTAAAGACTACCAATCTTAAGAACAGAGGTTCATTCAAGTGTTTTCGATCAGGTATTGAAAACACCTGTGGATGTCAAGGAGCAGCAATCAAGCATAATAAGCGCCAATTAGGCAGATTTAAAAGGACTGTGATACTCAGCCCCTTCTAGACATTTACTGGTGTGCTTACAAACATGGTGAAGTCAAGAGACTGGTCCAGGAAGACAAGAGAAGAGGTGATTTCTCTTCACAGGAAGGGCAATGGCTATAAGAAGATTGCAAAGATATTAAACATACCAAGAGACACCATAGGAAGCATCATTCGCAAATTCAAGGCAAAGGGCACTGTTGAAACGCTACCTGGTCGTGGCAGAAAGAAGATGCTGACTTCGACTGCTGTGCGCTACCTGAAGCGCAAAGTGGAGAAAAGTCCCCGTGTGACTGCTGAGGAACTGAAAAAAGATTTGTCAGATGTGGGTACTGAAGTTTCAGCTCAGACAATAAGGCGCACACTGCGTAATGAAGGCCTCCATGCCAGAACTCCCAGGCGCACCCCCTTTCTGTCTCCAAAGAATAAGAAGGGTCGACTGCAGTATGCCAAAAGTCATGTGGACAAACCACAAAAGTTTTGGGATAGTGTTCTGTGGACTGATGAAACAAAATTAGAACTGTTTGGGCCCATGGATCAACGCTATGTTTGGAGGAGGAAGAACAAGGCCTATGAAGAAAAGAACACCTTGCCTACTGTGAAGCATGGCGGGGGGTCAATCATGCTTTGGGGCTGTTTTGCTTCTACAGGTACAGGGAAGCTTCAGCGTGTGCAAGGTACCATGAATTCTCTTCAGTACCAGGAGATATTGGATGAAAATGTGATGCAGTCCGTCACAAACCTGAGGCTTGGGAGACGTTGGACCTTTCAACAGGACAATGATCCCAAGCATACCTCCAAGTCCACTAGAGCATGGTTGCAGATTAAAGGCTGGAACATTTTGAAGTGGCCATCGCAGTCAACAGACTTAAATCCGATTGAGAACCTCTGGTGGGACTTAAAGAAAGCAGTTGCAGCGCGCAAGCCTAAGAATGTGACTGAACTGGAGGCTTTTGCCCATGAAGAATGGGCGAAGATACCCGTAGATCGCTGCAAGACACTTGTGTCAAGCTATGCTTCACGTTTAAAAGCTGATATAACTGGAAAAGTATGTTGTACTAAGTACTAAGATTGAATGTCACTTGGGGGTTGAATAAAACTGATAATGATGTGAGCACAGAAAAGACATTTGTGGTTATATCATTATAAATGTTATGTTATATTTGTCTGACTTACAAGTGCCTGTTTGATTTAATTGTAAACAAGATGACTGAAATGATCAAAATCAATGTCAAACTGGCCAAAACACTCAATTTCAGTGGGGGTTGAATAAATTTGAACACAACTGTATATTCTCAATAATTTTTGACTTTCTCACTATTTTGCATATCATTGATTGAATTTCAATTGTCAACAATTTTATTATATATTATTTTGTACTAAAATTTGTATTAATAAATTACATATATATTTTGTCTGTAACTGGGTTTTGTCTTCAATTCAACGCAGATCACGAGCTTGTTTTAGCTTGCTATTTATGATAATAAATTAGAATCTCATTCATTACAGATTTTAATTTATTCACATAAATAATATAGACTGTCAATCGGAGACAGCATAAATATTCCGACAAAGTGAAGGAGGGAACATTGCGCATGTGCAGCCGCCCTCCATTTTCTATGGCTCGGCTATTTCCGTCGGCCCCATAGAAATGAATGGGAGCGGGGGCCGCACATGCGCAGTACGCTCCCATTCACTTCTATGGGGAGCCGGCTTGGTGGTGGCCGGACTGTAGTTCTCCAGCCACCACCTTGCGGGGCTCCGTTCTCTATATAGGTGTGGATCCCAGAGGTGGGACCTGCACCTATAAGACAACGGGGCATATCCTAGCGATATGCCCCCATTGTCTATGATGAGACAACCCCTTTAAGCCTACAATATTCAGGGTGGTGTAGGAACCAGCTATATTTATACTGAGTATAAATAATGCTGGTTTCTACACTGCACTGAACATTGTAGGCTTGTTGGACCCAGAAGAGGCAGTTCTGTTAGGCCTCTTTCAGACGGGCATTGCGGGAAAATGTGCGGGTCAGTTGCGGGAACACCCGCGATTTTTCCGCACGAGTGCAAAACATTGTGATGCGTTTTACACTCGCGTGAGAAAAATCGCGCATGTTTGGTACCCAAACCTGAACTTCTTCACAGAAGTTCGGGTTTGGGTTAGGTGTTGTGTAGATGTTATTATTTTCCCTTATAACATGGTTATAAGGGAAAATAATAGCATTCTGAATACAGAATGCTTAGTAGGTGATCAATTGAGGGTTAAAAAATAAAATAAAAAATTGACTCACCTTCTCCTCTTGTTCGCGTAGTTCCCGGTCTCTTCTTTACTTCTTTAATGATGAGCTGTGGGCTAAAGGACCTTTGGTGACGTCAGATCACATGCTCCAATCACATGGTACATGGACCATGTGATTGGAGCATGTGATCTGACGTCACCACAGGTCCTAGCCGGTAGTTCATCTTTTAAGAAGTAAAGAAGAGACCGAGAACTACGCGAACAAGAGGAGAAGGTGAGTTAATTTTTATTTATTTTTTTTAACCCTCAATTGATCACCTACTAAGCATTCTGTATTCAGAATGCTATTATTTTCCCTTTATAACCATGTTATAAGGGGAAATAATACAGTGAATAGACTGTCACCTAGCAACCATGCGTGAAAATTGCACCGCATCCGCACTTGCCTGCGGATGCTTGCGATTTTCACGCAACCCCATTCACTTCTATGGGGCCTGCGTTGCGTGAAAAACGCAGAATACAGAGCATGCTGCGATTTTCACGCAACGCACAAGTGATGCGTGAAAATCACAGCTCATGTGCACAGCCCCATAGAAATGAATGGGTCGGTTTTCAGTGCGGGTGCAATGCATTCAACTCACGCATCGCATCCGCGCGGAATACTCGCCCGTGTGAAAGGGGCCTTAGTGTTAGTGTGGCGGACTCGCCTCGCCACTGGGCATTGGAGAGGCCTGGCTACCCGCCTCCTACCTACTGACTATGGCCCCTGGTGAATTTGTACGTTAAATGTAATTTGGGCATGTGGTATTTTGTATTGCTGTGTGTTGTGGACTGTATATATCTTGCTCTTACTGTAATGGTTGCTATGTTACAGGCATGGCTGTTCTGTGCCTCTTCTCCTCCCCCTTTTTCCTGTCCCATTGTTTCCCCAGCAAGGTGTTGTCTCAGGGACACCAGTTTGAACCAGCTGCTCTGTCCCTCCTCAATCTCCCATCAGCCCTTGCTATTGTCTGGCCCCACCCTTCCTTGTACCATAGTCCTCTAGGTGCCCTATTGTATGTAAATGAGGCTGTTGGGGGTTTAAAGTAGGTGTGCTATGTCTAAATAAAGTGAGTTCCTGTTTTAACCCTCAAAGTGAAGTGTCGTCTCATTCTTGGGGGAGGATTTATGGTATGTTGTTCCAGTTTGACTGCTAGGAGTGTAAACCTATTCGTATGGTTTCCTATTCAACTGTCTACAGCATTCATATGCTTGAAGAGGATTTATATGCTGCTTCGGTTCGGTGATTGTGGTGTCTGCCAGAGTGCTTGGAAACCTCAGGAAAACGCTAGGAGCATCCATCAACGGAGGTACTCAGTCGGGGTGCCAGGTGATCCGTTACATTGGTGGCAAGCAGTGGGATGGCGTCCTAGTGCGAGGAGAAGCAGCTCAGAGACACCAGTAACGTGTGGAGTTACAAATTGAGGGCAAACGCTAGCACTCGTGCAGCGCCCCTGGGAGCAGAGGTATCCAGCGACTTGGAGCAGACAAGTATGGAAGGCTCTGAAGATGACTGGCTGGCCGAGGTGAGGCAGCGAGTGGCCCAGTATGGAGATAATGTGTCCATGGATATATGCCAGGCCATCTGGAAACAGGTCACAGCCAAGCGACACGCAAGGATGGAACGAGAATTCCGACAGGCAAAAGAGAGAGAAATTGCCCAGCGGAAGGAGTGTTACAGCAGCCAAGCAGAGGCTGCATCCGAGGAGGTTAGCAGTCTCCCCCTGAGGCTGCCAGAGGAACCCGAAGTAGGGGTCCTCATAGACTGGTCCTGTGAGGAACCACAACAGGCAGGTGGAGACGGGACCGAGGTCTCTCCACCGGGATTCTGGGCAGCTGGCCCAGACCCTCAGCAGCAGTCGGAGTTGCCAGGTGTGCACGCAGGTGGTCCTTACTCGCAAATGTTGAGGGACCTCACAGACTGGTCCTGGGAAGACCCACAGATGGCAGGTGGAGATGGGACCGAGATCTCTCTACCGGCCCTACAGGGATACTGGGCAGCCGGCCCAGATCTCCAACTCCAGGTGGGGGTAATACAGGGAGAGAAGTGTGTCGTCCTTCCTTCCCAGTGGCAGAGTGCTTTACAGGGAGGGGAGACAGCCGATTTCACTCCTCAGCGGCAGTGTGAACTACAGGGAGTGGAGACAGCCGATCTCACTCCACAGCGGCAGTGTGCTTTACATGGAGGGGAGACAGCCGGTTTCACTCCCCAGCGGCAGTGTGAACTACAGGGAGTGGAGACAGCCGGTCTCACTCCACAGCGACAGTGTGCTTTACAGGGAGGGGAGACAGTCGGTCTCTCTCCCCAACAGCAGCCGTACTAGGAGGAGGAGGTAAGCAACCCCTCCCCTCCACAGCCAACTCCAAACCAGGGTCAGTAGAGGAGTCGTTAGCCCCCTCTGGCCCCTTCCCAGCAGAAGAGCTGGCATCTGGGCAGAGCGCCGCTGGCCTCTGCCCTACTTGTCCCCTTACTACCCAGCAGGACTGTACTCCAGTCCCTCCAGCAGAAGAGCTGGCATCCGGGCAGAGCGCCGCTAGCCTCTGCTCCACCGACCCCCTTGTTACAGGGCTGGCTTGCACCCCCCTCACCCCAGCAGAAGAGCTGGCATCAGGGCAGAGAGCCGCTAGCCTCTGCTCCACCGACCCCCTTGTTACAGGACTGGCTTGTACCCCCCTCGCCCCAGCAGAAGTGCTGGCATCAGTGCAGAACACCGCTGGCCGCTGTTCCCCAAGTAGCCCCAGCGGTTTGCCTAGCACACCAAGGGGAGGCAGTAAGCCCCACAACAGTGCAGATGGGACCGTAGTCTCTGCACCTACACCACTGGGGATATGGACAGTCTGTCCTGGTCCACAACAACAGGACAATGTATTGGAAGAAGAGGCAGTCTGTTTTCCCCTACAACAAGGGAGGGTGTCGCAGGGAGAGGAGCCTGTTACCCCTTCCCCCCAGCAACAGCTTTGTTCAACCAGGGGAGAGGGCACCCTGGTTACCTTCCCCCCAAGCCATGGATCTACAACTGGGCACAAGTGGCAGGGGGCCATAGGGACAACTACACCCTTTGAGAAAGGCCGGCTGACTATCAGAGCCCCAGACCGACTGGAGGTCTGGAGTCTGGATAGTCTCAATGAGAAATGTGGCAGAACCCGCCTCGCCACTGGGCATTGGAGAGGCCTGGCTACCCGCCTCCTACCTACTGACTATGGCCCCTGGTGAATTTGTACGTTAAATGCAATTTGGGCATGTGGTATTTTGTATTGCTGTGTGTTGTGGACTGTATATATCTTGCTCTTACTGTAATGGTTGCTATGTTACAGGCATGGCTGTTCTGTGCCTCTTCTCCTCCCCCTTTTTCCTGTCCCATTGTTTCCCCAGCAAGGTGTTGTCTCAGGGACACCAGTTTAAACCAGCTGCTCTGTCCCTCCTCAATCTCCCATCAGCCCTTGCTATTGTCTGGCCCCACCCTTCCTTGTACCATAGTCCTCTAGGTGCCCTATTGTATGTAAATGAGGCTGTTGGGGGGTTTAAAGTAGGTGTGCTATGTCTAAATAAAGTGAGTTCCTGTTTTAACCCTCAAGGTGAAGTGTCGTCTCATTCTTGGGGGAGGATTTATGGTATGCTGTTCCAGTTTGACTGCTAGGAGTGTAAACCTATTTGTATAGTTTCCTATTCAACTGTCTACAGCATTCATATGCTTGAAGAGGATTTATATGCTGCTTCGGTTCGGTGATTGTGGTGTCTGCCAGAGTGCTTGGAAACCTCAGGAAAATGCTAGGAGCAACCATCAACGGAGGTACTCAGTCGGGGTGCCAGGTGATCCGTTACAGTTAGGTACCCATCTGCAGAAGCCACCTTGATGTTGGTAAATGGGCCCGACACACGATACATGCCAAAATGTGCCAAAGAGCTTCCATTTTTCATGTACAGTAGGTATAGTACCACTGTAATCCTGAATAATCTCTAGTTCTATTGTTTACATGTATAACAATGTACTGCATTTAGATTATATTTTAGCTCCTCTGTCTTTGAAAGAGGTCACTGAGGTCATTAAGCCCTAACGCATAATGCTGTACATGTACAGCTTTATGCACCCACAATTGTATGGAGTGGGCTTCTGTGGTAAGCCAGCTCCATACGCGACGGGTGCCGGCTGCATTATACAGCAGACAAAGCCACAATGACGGGAAATGGCAATCACACCGAACCCCGTCATTTAACCCCTCAGCTTCCATGATCAACACCAATCGTACCATCTGTGAGGTAAGGCAGAGGGATGCGGCTCCCTCTGACTTCTGAATGGAGAACCACAGTGAAATTGTTATTCTGTTACCATGGCAGCCTGGACACTTCTGAAGCTTACCAGGCCGGCCATGGTAAGCGCCTTGCTACGCTGTGCACGAGACACGGCTCAGCAGGGAGAGTGTCAGAATCCTATCCACCCTAATAAATCTTTATTACAGTGAATAAGACAAGGGATCAAAATATCCTAGGTTCTAGCCTCCCGAGGGGGCTAATAGTTATTAAATAAAAAGTTTAAAAAGTAAAAAAAAAAAAAAAACCCCAGATTATCAAGTTTAAATCCCCCCCTTACCCAATTTTACATATTAATTATTTTTCTCCAGCCCAGCACAGGCCTCAGATCCCAGCACACAGACCTGGCTTCTGAGCCTCTTTAAGGACAGCCAGGTGCTGCCAAAACCCAGACTGTATATCTGGCTGTATGTAAATCATCCCAACAGCACATGCTGAGAGGAAAATATCTGTTTTCCCAGACCAAACCTCTCACTGTGTCACACAATTAAACTATGGATCGTTCTGCAAAAAACAGGGTCCATCTGTATGCCAAGTTCGTAAAATGTATTTTTGAGCAATCCTCCCTTACATTTTTGGGGCACATAATATCCGATCCTGGTCTAAATATTCTGTTACAATGGCAGCCTGGACACTTCTGAAGCTTACCAGGCCGGCCATGGTAAGCGCCTTGCTATGCTGTGCACGAGACACGGCTCAGCAGGGAGAGTGTCAGAATCCTATCCACCCTAATAAATCTCTATTACAGTGAATAAGACAAGGAATCAAAAGATCCTAGGTTCTAGCCTCCTGAGGGGGCTAATAGTTATTAAATAAAAAAATAAAAAACACCAGATTATCAAGTTTAAATCCCCCCCTTACCCAATTTTACATATTAATTATTTTTCAAATTAAACTTATTAGGTATTGCCACATCCAAAAATGTCTGAACTATTAAAATATTAAAACAAATTTCCTGTCTAATGAACGCTGTAATGAAAAAAAAAAAGAAAAACATGCAATTCGCGATTTGTTTGTAATCTTGTCTCCCCAAAAAATGTTTATATCAGTGATCAAAAAGTCATACATACAGTACCACAAAAATCATACCAACTGTGGGGATTCGCTCTGGTAGTTAGGATAAGCGGGTGCAGTACAGAGGCAAAATACAAGTTCGTAATTCAAACTTCAGTGTTTATTCACACATGGTGCCAAAAACAAAACGTCACTTTTGCAGTGTTGGTGTCACTTCACACCCAATGGCAAGTTAATATAACAAAAAGTCACCTTGGTGGCAGTTCTACCTCAGAAAGTCCAAATACAGGCTTTAGGCGGCCTGTTCCCCTGGCACACGGGTCTCAGCTCTCCAGCCCAGCACAGGCCTCAGATCCCAGCACACAGACCTGGCTTCTGAGCCTCTTTAAGGACAGCCAGGTGCTGCCAAAACCCGCACCGTATTTGACCTCACCTGGCTGTATGTAAATCAGCCCAACAGCACATGCTGAGAGGAAAATATCTGTTTTCCCAGACCAAACCTCTCACTGTGTCACACAATTAAACTATGGATCGTTCTGCAAAAAACAGGGTCCATCTGTTTGTAATCTTGTCTCCCCAAAAATTTTTTATATCAGTGATCAAAAAGTCATACATACAGTACCACTAAAATCATACCAACTGTGGGGATTCACTCTGGTAGTTAGGATACGCGGGTGCAGTACAGAGGCAAAATACAAGTTCGTAATTCAAACTGCCTCAGAAAGTCAAAATACAGGCTTTAGGCGGCCTGTTCCCCTGGCACTCGGGTCTCAGCTCTCCAGCCCAGCACAGGCCTCAGATCCCAGCACACAGACCTGGCTTCTGAGCCCAGCTGCCTCTTTAAGGACAGCCAGGTGCTGCCAAAACCCGCACCGTATTTGACCTCACCTGGCTGTAAATCAGACCAAACCTCTCACTGTGTCACACAATTAAACTATG
Source organism: Bufo bufo (assembly GCF_905171765.1). Taxonomy (NCBI): domain Eukaryota; kingdom Metazoa; phylum Chordata; class Amphibia; order Anura; family Bufonidae; genus Bufo; species Bufo bufo. The sequence goes on along the minus strand of NC_053395.1, from coordinate 107,493,064 downwards.
GATTGTTCTGCAAAAAACAGGGTCCATCTGTATGCCAAGTTCGTAAAATGTATTTTTGAGCAATCCTCCCTTCCATTTTTGGGGCACATAATATCCGATCCTGGTCTAAATATGGACCCTGAGAAGCTTTCTGTGCTTTTAAAGTGGCCTTATCCTGGCCTCGTTTGAAAGCAATTTAGCATTTCCTGGGGTTCACTAACTATTACCGCCAGTTCGTGCCTCATTTCAGCCTTGACCCGCAAAGGAGCGAACCCCAAGAATTGGACAGCTGAGGCTGAATCGGCCTTTCAAGTTCTGAAGAGAGCTTTCTCTTCGGCCCCTGTGCTCCATCGTCCTAATGCTACTAAGCATTTTTTTCTTGAGGTGGATGCATTGTCTATTGGTGCTGGGACAGTGCTTTCAAAAAGATCTTCCTCTGGAAAGATGACACAACCTGTGGCTTCTTCTCCAGGGCCTTCTCCACTCTTGAGTACAACTACTAGACTGGGGACAGGGAGTTGTTGGCCATTAAGAAGGCACTGGAAAAATGGTGTTACCTTCGGGAGGGAGCAGCTCATCTTGTGGTGATCTATACAGACCACAAGAATCTTACCTATCTGCAGTTTGCACAAAGACTTAATCCTCGTCAAGCCAGAAGGTCCTTGTTCTTTGCCCGCTTTGATTTCATTCTCCACTTCCGTGCGGCAGAAAAAAACATCAAAGCAGATGGTCTTTTCCAGGTCTTTTGATTCTACCGATCAGGAGGAGGAACCTCAACACATCATTGATTGCTAAGATTGCTGTCTGCCCTGTTAAGTTATCTGAGATCCCATCTGGAAAGACTTTCATTGCTAAGTCTCTCAGGAGATGAGTCCTACACTGGAGTCCCTCCTCGAAAGTTGCAGGTCATGCTGGTCAGCAAAAGACCTTCCAAATTATCGCTCAATGGTGCTGGTGGCCATCCATGTGGAAGGATACTCAAGATTTTGCCTTGGCTTGTCCCTTGTGCGCACAGAATAAGACATCTAAACAACGCCCTGCTGGTCTCCTGCTTCCTCTTCCTGTTCCTGAGGCTCCCTGGCAGCAAATAGCCATTGCCTTTATCACAGATTTGCGCGTTTCTTCCGGCTGTTCCGTCATTTAGGTAGTCGTGGACCGCTTTTCCAAAACGGTGCACTTTGTCCCTGCCAGGTCTTCCTTCAGCTCCTCAAATGACCAAAAGATTCATCCAGCACATTTTCCATCTTCATGGTATTCCTTATCGTATTGTCTCCGATAGAGGTGTTCAATTCACTTCTAGGTTCTGGAGGGCTCTTTGCAAGCTGTATCTCTGGATTTCTCGTTGGCATATCATCCTCAGTCTAATGGCCAAGTGGAGCGGGTCAAAAAGATCTTACAAATTTTCTGCGCCATTTTGTTAACCTCCATCATGATGACTGGGTCGAGCTCTTGCCCTGGGTGGAATTTTTCTATAATAATTATGTCAGCAAAGCCTCCCAGAAATCACTGTTCTTCATTGCTTATGGCCAGCAACCCAATATTCCACTTCCAGTAACGTCTACGAAGATCACTGAAGATTTTTTGCAGATTTGGAAGGAGACCGAGACTGCCTTGAAGGAAGCATCTGCAAGAATGAAAGTCTTTGCAGATAGGAGGCGCAGGAGTCCTCCTCAATTTCGTCCCGGCGATAAGGTCTGGCTGTCTTCTAAATACACCTGGCTTAAGGTACGCTCCTACAAATTAAGTCCACGCTTTATTGGTCCATTTTAAGTTTTAGAGAGAATTAATGTGTTCTACAAGTTGAAGTTGCCTGCCTCTCTCTCGATACCAAATTCGTTCCATCTCTCTCTGCTGAAACCTGTTGTCCTCAATCGTTTCTTCAAAAAAACTTCCTCTACTACTACCCTGTTCAGTGAGGAGAATGTCTACGGGCATGAAGAAGAGTAGATGTAGGACCTTGAGGACTGGAAAGGATTTGGGAAGGTCTTGGGAACCAAGAGAGAACATCAATGCCCCTCTTCATCTGAATTTTTCTGTTTGAGTGAAGGTGTTCTATTGGTTCTTGTCATTTTGTGTATCATACTTCGGATTATGTTTTCCGATTGTCACCTGCACTGACCCTGATTTATATTTATGGATTTTGCCTGACTGCCTCCTGCTCTTACTATGCTTTTGTCTGATCAGCCTCTGGCCTCCCAGCATCCACTGAGTGTATTGTGTCACCTGGAGGTCAGTCCAGTCGGTTAACTCGGTCCAGATTCCCTTGTGTTCCAATTTCCCTCTGAGGTAGCACCTGGTACACCCCTCGGGAAAGTCTCTCCTCACCATCAGAGGTATCTTGTGAAGAACGAGGGGTGTGCTTAGAAATCACCCTCAGTTGGTCACGTGGGGCAGTGGGTTCTCATCCGCTGGTCATAACACTAAAACCTATAGATCTCATAAAAAAATTAAATAAAAAAAAAAGGTAATAACCAAAGACAATTATCTTTCCCAACTGGCTCAAGACCCTACTAGAGGGACGGCCATACTGGACTTAGTACTAACCAATAGAACTGACAGAACAACAGATGTGCAAGTTGGGGGACACCTGGGAAATAGTGACCAATCCTAAACTCTAATTGTGAGACGTACATACCTTATGGGAATAAAAGGTTGAGGAACAAGAAAAAAAATGTGGATAATTAGAATTGTAATGAAAGCAATAAAAGACAAAAAGAAAGCATTTAAATCACTAAAACAGGAGGGTAATGAGTAAGCATTGAAAAACTAAATAAAATAAAAAAATTTAAAAGACAAATGAAAGCAACCAAACTGGAGACAGAGCGATTCTTTGCCAAAGAGAGTAAAACTAACCCTAAAATGAAGGTGTCGGCCCTTTGCAGAGTGAAGAGGGGGTAGTTGCAGACAGAGATGAGGAGAAAGAAAAGCTATTAAAAAAAAAAAAATGTCTCCACTGTATTCACTAAGGAAAATAAACTGGCAGTAGAGATGTCGCGAACATTAAATTTTCCGTTCGAGAACGGTGAACGCAAATTTTAACAAATGTTTGCGAACGGGCGAACCGCCATAGACTTCAATGGGCAGGCGAATTTTAAAACCCACAGGGACTCTTTCTGGCCACAATAGTGATCCCCGGAGGGGGATCCATGGCAAAACTCCCATGGAAAATTACGTAGTTGACGCAGAGTCGGGTTTTAATCCATAAAGGGCATAAATCACCTAACATTCCTAAATTGTTTGGAATAACGTGCTTTAAAACATCAGGTATGATGTTGTATCGATCAGGTAGTGTAAGGGTTACGCCCGCTTCACAGTGACAGACCAAACTCTGACAGACCAAACTCCCCGTTTAACGCACCGCAAACAACCGCAAACAGTCCATTTGCACAACGGCAAACTCCCCATTTGCACAAGGTTGGATACCAAGCTAGCCATGTCCCGTTCCTTGTCCTCACTGATGTCATTGAAGGTCTCTTCCTCCACCCAGCCACATACAACACCAAGGGTCCCCGAAAGGTGACAACAAGCCCCCTGGGACGCCTGCTGTGGTTGGTTTTCCACCTCCTCAAAGCCACCTTCCTCCTCTGACTCCTCTTCTTCAGACTCCTCTCTCTGCGTTGCCGCAGGTCCAGCAATCGACGACGACAAGGCTGCTTCTGGTGGTGATGGTGACAACAACTCTTCCTCTTCATGCTCATCTACGGCCTGATCCAGCACTCTTCGCAGGGCACGCTCCAAAAAAAACGCATATGGGATGAGGTCGATGATGTTGCCGTGGGTTTGACTGACCAGGTTTGTCACCTCCGCAAAAGGACGCATGAGCCTACAGCCATTGTGCATGAGCGTTCAGTAACGCGGCCAAAAAATACCCAGCTCCGTAGAGGCTGTCCACTTTTTTTTAAATCAAAAAAAAATCTGTTCTTAACAGTTTAATCTCTGTTTTGTCCCCTATCAGGGGCCGGTGTATGGAATAGATTTTAGGAACCGGGAGATGGAAAAAGATGCTTGGTCGGTCCTCTTACTTCCAATTTGGGGCACTGTGCGTACGGCTTGCAATGTACTGTGCCACCAGATAGGAGTGGTGTGTTAAGTAGTACTATTCCTATCAGTTTAATCCCTGCTACGTCCCCTATCAGGGGCCGGTCTATGGAATAGATTTTAGGAACCAGGAGATGGAAAAAGATGCTTGGTCGGTCCTCCTACTTCCAATTTGGGGCACTGCGCGTGCGCCGTGCAATGTACTGTGCCACCAGATATGAGTGGTGTGTTAAGTAGTACTATTCCTATCAGTTTAATCCCTGTTACGTCCCCTATTATTATTATTATTATTTATTATTAAAGCGCCATTCATTCCATAGCGCTGTACATATGACAAGGGGTGCACATACATAATTCAGACAATTGCACTAATCATAAACAAGATGAGTTACAAAACTGGTACAGAAGGAGAGAGGGCCCTGCCCGTGAGAGCTTACAATCTACATGGTATGGGAGAAGGACACCGTAGGTGCGGGTTAAGTTGGTCATGGCGGTATAGAGGCAGCAGGGTCACTGGTTGTAGGCTTGTCTGAAGAGGTGGGTTATCAGGTTTCTTTTGAAGTATTCCACTGTAGGTGAGAGTCTGATATGTTGGGGTAGTGAGTTCCAGTGTATGGGGGATGCACGGGAGAAATCTTGGAGTCGATTGTGGGAAGAGGCGATAAGAGGAGAGGAGAGGAGAGAAGGAGGTCTTGTGAGGATCGGAGAGTGCGTGTGGGGGTGTATCAGGAAAGTAGCTCTGAGATGTAGGGAGGGGACAGGGTATGGACGGCCTTATATGTATTTGTTAGTACTTTGAAGTGAATTCGCTGGGCAATGGGGAGCCAGTGAAGGGATTGACAGAGAGGAGAGGCAGAGGAGTAATAGGGTGAGAGGTGGATTAGTCGGGCAGCAGAGTTGAGGATAGATTGGAGGGGTGCGAGAGTGCTAGATGGAAGGCCACAGAGGAGAATGTTGCAGTAGTCTAGGCGGGAGATAATGAGGGCATGTACAAGCATTTTCGCAGATTCAAAGTTAAGGAAAGCACGGATGCGGGATATGTTTTTGAATTGGAGGCGGCAGGTGGTGGAAAGGTCTTGGATTTGCGGTCGGCAGGAAAGGGCAGAATCCAAGGTCACTCCAAGGCAGCGGACTTTGTTGACCGGGGAGAGTGTGCAGTCATTGATCATGATAGAAAGGTCTGTTGGGGAAGTTGAACAAGATGGGGGAAAGATTATGAATTCTGTCTTATCCATGTTAAGTTTTAGAAAGCGCGAGGCGAAGAAGGATGATATAGAAGATAGACATTGTGGGATTCTTGATAGTAAGGTGGTGATGTCTGGACCAGAGAGGTAGATTTGTGTGTCGTCAGCGTAGGAGTGATACTGAAAGCCATGGGACTCTATGAGCTGTCCCAGGCCAAAAGTGTAGATAGAGAAGAGCAGGGGTCCTAGGACAGAGCCTTGCGGGACACCAACAGAGAGGGAATGAGACGAGGAGGTGGTGCAAAAGGGAGACGCTAAGCGTCCGGTCTGTGAGGTATGATGTGATCCAGGAGAGGGCCAGGTCAGTGATGTGAAGAGATGAGAGTCCCCTATCAGGGGACATGTATGGAATAGATTTTAGACAACCGCAAAGAGTTGTCAATAGATGACAAAGTCATTAAATAAATTTTATTCCTCTATGCGTCAATCTTGGTGTAGTGATGACTGTGCTCGTGCGCACGTTTGGGAGATTGCAGGCGATAGGGGAATTTTAAAAGACTATGGTCGTGCTGAGGTAGATTCTGCAGTGTGGGCCCATTGTTGGCCTAGTAGGCTTTAATGATCACCTTAGATGATCACAAAGAAAATGAATGTTTTTTCTATGCAAAATTATCCAGCCGATCGCTTTTGGTCTGTTCACAATGAAGCAACAACCTTATCATCTGGGGTGTGCCAACATTGCCATTGCCAACACACTCATAGAGGTGGTCGCTTCATTGTGATACGCAAGCCCCTTCACCACAACAAGGTAACGATCACGAAGGGGAATTGACACATGTATGTGCCTTTTTGTTTGTTTTGTTTTTGCAGCCACAGTGCAGCACCAGAGGCCAGAAAAATTTATGTTTTCCAGGCAGAAAGTGCACTAAAACATTGCGGCTTGAACCCTAGTTGGTGGCGGATAAGTCACGCAAGTCATCCGGCATGCAGAGATAAAATACAACAGCGTGTGGACCATTTTTAGCCCAAGGCAGCTCATCTCATCAGGCCTTTTTTAGTCAAATGTATCGCCCACTGTCAGTCCCTTCGGGATCCATGCCTTATTCATCTTAATAAAGGTGAGGTAATCTAGACTTTTTTGACCTAGGCGACTTCTCTTCTCAGTGACAATACCTCCTGCTGCACTGAAGGTCCTTTCTGACAGGACACTTGAAGCGGGGCAGGCCAGAAGTTCTATCGCAAATTGGGATAGCTCAGGCCACAGGTCAAGCCTGCACACACCCAGTAGTCAAGGGGTTCGCTCATCAGAGTGTCGATATGTGCAGTTAAGGCGAGGTAGTCTACCTGTCGGTCGAGTCGTTCTTTGAGGGTGGACCCCGAAGGGCTGTGGCGATGCGTAGGACTTAAAAAGCTGCGCATGTCCTCCATCAACAACACGTCTGTGAAGCGTCCTGTCCTTGCCGGCGTGGTCGTGGTAGGAGGAGGATTACTTTCACCTCTTCCCCTGTTAGATTCCCGTTGTGCTGTGACATCACCCTTATACGCTGTGTAAAGCATACTTTTTAATTTTATTTTGGAACTGCTGCATCTTTCCGACTTCCGGTAATTCAGTAACATTTCAGGCACTTTCTGCTTATACCGGGGGTCTAGTAGCGTGGCCACCCAGTACAGGTCGTTATCCTTCAGCCTTTTTTATACGAGGGTCCCTCAACAGGCACGACAGCATGAAAGACCCCATTTGCACAAGGTTGGATACCGAGCTACTCATGTCCCTTTCCTCGTCCTCACTGATCTCACTGAAGGTATGTTCTTCCCCCCAGCCACGTACAACACCACGGGTACCAGATAGGTGACAACGAGCACCCTGGGATGCCTGCTGTGGTTGGTCTTCCTCCTCCTCCTCAAAGCCACATTCCTCCTCTGACTCCTCTTCCTCAGACTCCTCTTCCAGTGTTGCCGCAGGTCCAGCAAGCGATGCTGATAAGGCTGTTTCTGGTGGTGATGGTGACCACAACTCTTCCTCTTCACGCTCATCTACGGCCTGATCCAGCACTCTTCGGAGGGCATGCTCCAGGAAGAAAACAAATGGGATGATGTCGCTGATGGTGCTTTCAGTGCGACTGACTAGGTTTGTCACCTCCTCAAAAGGACGCATGAGCCTACAGGCATTGCGCATGAGCGTCTAGTAACGTGGCAAAAAAATTCCCAGCTCCGCAGAGGCTGTCCTAGCACCCCGGTCATACAAATACTCGTTGACGGCTTTTTCTTGTTGGAGCAGGTGGTCAAACATTAGGAGTAAGTACAGGCTGCTGGATCGAACATATCTATAGTTAAACATTGCCTGCAGTTACCGTAGATACGATTAGTACAGTGAGTGGGGCCCAGTGCAATAGAATACAGTGACTGCAACGGGCCCCGCTGCCATTACAGAACTACAGGCCGCCCCCAGCCCTTCCTCCCTCCTCGCTGATACACACGCCCGCCACGCTGTGCAGCATCCGGTAGGCAGTGTATCAGTGTAAAAACTGCAGCATTCGCCCCATAAGACGCACTGCCATTTTCCTACCACTTTTTTGGGGGGAAAAGTGCGTCTTATGGGGCATAAAATACAGTATATATTTGTATAAGTTAATCATGTCCCCCCCCGTCTCTTCTCAAGACTAAATAAATTCTATTGTTTTAATCCTTCTACATAACTAAGACCCTCCATTCCCCTTATCAGTTTAGTCGCTCTCCTCTGTACGTTTCCAGCTGAAGTGCATCCTTTCTATGGACTGGTGCCCAGAACTGAACTGCATATTCCAGATGAGGCCGCAGCAACGCTTTGTAAAGTGGTAATATTACATCCCTGCCCCACGAGTCCATGCCTCGTTTAATGCATGACAATATCCTGGTGGCCTTAGAAGCAGCTGATTGACATTATGTGCTGTAATTTAATCTACCATCCACAAGGACACCCAAATCCTTCTCTATAAGTGACTCTCCCAGTACTACATCACCTAGGACATATGAAGCACAGAGATTATTACTACCAAAATGCATAACTTTACATTTGTCCACATTGAACCTCATTTGCCAAGTTGATGCCCAATCACTCAGAGTGTTCAAGTCAGCTTGCAGTTTATGGACATCTTCCATAGACTGTACAGTTCTACACAGCTTAGTGTCATCTGCAAAAATAGATTTCTGAAGGATACTTCCCTAAATGATATCTTCATGCCATGATAGTTGTTATCCTTAAACAGGATAAGCCTAATACTTCTGTGATTATACAGTGGGATGCGAAAGTTTGGGCAACCTTGTTAATCGTCATGATTTTCCTGTATAAATCGTTGGTTGTTTCGATAAAAAATGTCAGTTAAATATATCATATAGGAGACACACACAGTGAGATTTGAGAAGTGAAATGAAGTTCATTTTGCTAGTAATAATCTCTGTGCTTCATATGTCCTAGGTGATGTAGTACTGGGAGAGTCACTTATAGAGAAGGATTTGGGTGTCCTTGTGGATGGTAGATTAAATTACAGCACATAATGTCTATCAGCTGCTTCTAAGGCCACCAGGATATTGTCATGCATTAAACGAGGCATGGACTCGCGGGGCAGGGATGTAATATTACCACTTTACAAAGCGTTGCTGCGGCCTCATCTGGAATATGCAGTTCAGTTCTGGGCACCAGTCCATAGAAAGGAGAGGATATTCTACTGTGGTGTCTGTCTTTGACAGTCAGGATAATTTTTTTTAAATTAAGAAATCCACTTTGGTATATGTCTAAATGTTGTAGGAAAGGAAATTCTTCTGTGGAGTTTGTCTATGACACTCAGCAAAGGAGGAAAGGAAATTCTTTTAATATATGGTCCCCAGATAAAGGAAGTAGGAGACATTAAACTGAGATGAACACATACTGCAGTTGATCATAGCAAAAAAAGTGATGTCTAACTGTAGTAGGAGAGGAAATTCTTTTAATATACATTATTAATATATTAAATGGCTGAATAACTATTATATATCCCTATGACGGTGGCAAGTACAGTGTTTTAAACAACAAAAATAGGTAGGTCTCACAACCCAATGAACCGGCTGAATAACTATTATATAACCCTGTGACGGTGGCAAGTAGTGTTTTAAACAACAAAAAGAGGTAGGTAACACCAACCCAATATATGTCCTTTACAGCCCACTGGGTAAATGTAGTTCCTGCCCAGCCACACCAGAAACTTGGCCAGGTGACGGCACTGCTGCCTCAACGTTCTCAAGCTGTGGGTCCTGCACCAATGTCCTCCTCTGTCTCCTCATCCTCTATCTTGTTCTCAGCCTCCACTGCAGGCACAATTCGGGGTGCTACTCCAGCATACTACCTGTGCAAAGCACGCAATGGCACGCTGTTCTGCACCTGATTTGCCAGGGAGGAACTGCTCTGCGTCCTTCAAGAGAAAATCGAATCCTGGCTGTCTTCTCGATAACGTAAGATCGGAAACCATGGTCACCAACAACGGGAAGAACATTGTGTCGGCACAGCATCAAGGAGGGCTGACGCAAGCGCCCTGCATTGCGCACGTCTTTAATATGGTTGTAAAGCATTTCCTGAAGTCTTCCACCCAACTGCAAGACATCATGAAAATAGCTAGGAAACTCTGCATGCACTTCAGCCACTCTTACACTGCAAAGCACGCCCTCCTTAAGCTGCAAAGGCAGAATAGCGTTCCCCAACATCGCCTCATATGCAATGTTTCAACCTGTTGGAACTCCACCCTCCACATGTTGGACCGACTATATGAGCAGAGGAGGCCGTAAATGATCTCTTGATGATGCAGGGGGACAGAAGCACTCCCCTGTGTAACTTTGACGTTAGTCAGTGGCAGCTCATGCCTGACACCTGCCGTTTGCTCAGGCCCTTTGAGGAGGCCACTTTATTTGTCAGTTGTCAAGACTATGTGATGATGCTGATATGGAGCAGATGCTGATAAATCTGTTTGGCAGGGGACAGGAGACGTGGCACTTACATCTCATGGCCACCTGAGCCCTGTGGGTGCTTAATTGGAGGAGGAGCAGAAGGAGGACATTGGCGCAGGCAACGTGGCAGTATGCCGTGGAGATGGAGGCAGGGAATCCCTCCGAGTCCCTTGGGCAAATGGCCAGATGCAAGCTGAGTTGCTTGCATAGTGACAGGGATGACTACTGGCTCTCCACCATGTTAGACCCTCGCTACCGTTTCAAAATGGGGGCCTTTTTTCCACCCGCTGAGAGGGAGGATAAACTGAACTACTATTGAGACATCCTATGTAGTCAGTTGGCCGCTGCCTATGTGCACCATCCTCATGAAGGTCTGAACGGGGAAGGGGGGGGAGTTGCCTCTGTGCTTACGTTCCCCTACCATGACGGCTGGAGGAAGGGGGGCAGGAGCAGCACCAGCTCCATAGCAGCAACTTAAGTCCGGAGTCTCTAATGAGCACTTTTCTTCACCAGTCTACTGAAGAAACCACCCACCAGCAGCTGCAGCAAGACATGGAGCAGAACCTGAACCAGCAGGTGGTGGCATACTTGGACATTGCACCCTGCCACCCCACATTCAAGATCCCCTGGACTACTGGGCAGCCAAACTTGATTTGTGGCCGCAACTAGCCGAGTTTTCCCTGGACAAGCTTTCCTACACGGCCAGTAGTGTGGCAACAAAACAGGTGTTTAGTACAGCAGGGGGCATAGTTACCCCAAGGAGAAATTACCTTTCCACCAAAAATGTTGAGAGACTAACATTTGTAAAGATGAATTAGGAGTGGATCAGCCAGGATTTCCACACGCCAGTGCCTGATGCATCAGACTAGATAATTCTTGGTGCCACATCAAAACTTTGTAAAAAAAAAAACTGTTTCTTCTGGCTACCTACTTTAGCCACTATTCTGATGCTGCCACCTGCCTGATGCCACGCACCTGCTGCCACTGCTGCAATGTTCTTCTACTGCCACCCACCATATTGTGCTGTTACTGCCACTGCTGTTCCTCCCCACCTCCCCACTCTGTAACTGGGCCAGTGTGTTGACTCCTCATACGGTTGCCATTTCACCACTCTGTGACTGGTCCACTAAGTTGAATCCTCATGCTTTTACCGCCTAACCGCTCTGTGACTGGGCCATTATATTGACTCCACATGCATTTGCCACCCTCCCCATACTGTGACTGGGCCACTGTGTTGACTCCTCATGCGGTTGCCACCCTCCCATACTGTGACTGGGCCACTGTGCTGACTTCTCATGCGGTTGCCACCCTCCTCATACTGTGACTGGGCCACTGTGTTGACGCCTCATGTGGTTGCCACCCTCCCCATACTGTAACTGGGCCACTGTCTTGACTTCTCATATGGTTGCCACCTCAGCACTTTGTGACTGGGCTACCATGTTGAATCCTCATGCGTTTGCCACCTTACCACTCTGTGACTGGGCTAAGTTGAATCCTCATGCGTTTGCCACTTCAACACTCTGTGATTGGGCCATTATATTGACTCCTCATGCGGTTGCCAACTCCTCACTCTGTGACTGACCACTATGTTGACTCCCCATATGATTGCCACCTCACCACTTTGTGTCTGGGCCACTGTGTTGACTCCTCATGCAGTTGCCACCCTCCCCACTCTGTGACGGGGCCATTATGTTGACTTACCCTGCGGTTGCCACCCTCCCTTATCTGTGACTGGGCCTCTATGTTGACTCCTCGTGCGGTTGTCACCCTTACCACTCTGTGATGGGGCCACTAGTGTCCCTGTTTCTCCCTGTTGACATCACTATTTATTTCATCTTTCTTCTCATCTGTCAGAAGGATGGAAAAATGAAAAACAAAACGGATCCTGTCTTTGGAGCATCCGTAAGGCCTGGACCACATGGTCCCTATTTTGCATCAGGATATGCTCATGATTTGGAAGCCAAAAGCAGGAGTGGATACAAAACACAAAAGACAGGCAAATATTCAAATTATGTTTCATCTGTTTTGGATCCACTCTTGTTTGTTTGGCCTTAGCAATACAATCAATTACTGACCAAATGCTGACCGTGTGAAAGCAGAGGCTCAAAAGACAGAATCTGTTGTTTTGAAGTTGTTCTTGTGACGGATCAGAAGAATGGAAAAATAAACTGTGATGTCAACACAAAGTTACTGCTGACACCCTTTCCACTGTGTCATGGGGCCACTACTTGTATCAGCGTGTAACAGAACAGGTTCTGTAGAAATCTATGTGGAATCAACTGACAGTGTAAAAGGAGCATCTTAATCTTGGACCACTGCACGGTTCCTTTATACCTGATGTTAACATTGACCTGTAAGGATTATTTAGTCATTTTTGGCCTCGTAGCTGACCAAATAAGTGAAGTGTGCAGTGATTCTAAGAGTGACGCCTGTCAAATGCTTGTCATATTGATGCAAAGTAACAGTTTGACTTCCACAGTGGACTACCTATGCATGTTTCTGCAATGCATAGTGTTGTACACCAATATACAGGCTCTATGCAGCTGGGAAATAGCTGATGTTTAACACTCTTCGTCACAAATAAATTCGGATCGAGGCAAATTTTTTGGGGAAGATTCGGTGAACCCTCCCAGTTGAATTTTTTAAAAATTCGCTCATCTCTAGTAGTTACTTGCATAAAAATTCACTCATCTTTAGTAGTTACTTGCATTCCCCATGTAAAACAATTCTGGTTCATGTTTTCTTATTTCTGCTAAAAGTTTATAAATAAAGTGTTACCGGTTGGTGTACTTATAAGCACAATGCAATAATAAGAAATGGCCCCCAAAGTGTCCATAGCCTTTAAAGGGCTTCTGTCAGCCCACTAAACCGTTTTTTTTTTTTTTTTTTTGTTTATTAATAATCCCTACACTGCGAGCTCTGCATACATAAGTTAAATAATAATTTTTGTTCAGTAGAATTTGATAAAAAGCGATTTTTAAAATATGCAAATTACCTTGCTACCAGCAAGTAGGGCGGCTACTTGCTGGTAGCAGCCGCATCCTCCGACCCTAATGACGCCCCCTTCGCATTGTGATTGACAGGGCCAGGGAACGGAATCGTTCTCTGCTGGCCCTGCCTTTTAGCATTCAAAATGCGCTGCGGCCGTACGTATCTTCAATCTGCGCAGGCGCACTGAGAGGCGGTCGCTCTCTCCTCAATGCGCCTGCGCCGGGTGTAGATGTGACGTCATCGGCGCAGGCGCATTGAGGATGGAGCGGTCGAGCGAGTGGCCGTCTCTCAGTGCGCCTGCGCAGATTGAAGATAGGTACGGCCGCGGCGCAGGCGCCAGATTTTGAATGCTAACAGGCAGGGCCAGCAGAGAACGATTCCGTTCCCTGGCCCTGTCAATCACAATGCGGAGGGGGCGTCATTAGGGTCGGAGGATGCGGCTGCTACCAGCAAGTAGCCGCCCTACTTGCTGGTAGCAAGGTAATTTGCATATTTTAAAAATCGCTTTTTATCAAATTCTACTGAACAAAAATGATTATTTAACTTATGTATGCAGAGCTCGCAGTGTAGGGATTATTAATAAACAAAAAAAAAAAAAAAGGTTTAGAGGGCTGACAGAAGCCCTTTAACCAGGACCCTAACTTTTCCACAGTTTTATGGCATCATAATTAATGTGGGGTTAAGAAAACTTTGTTCAGTCAAAAAAGGTTTTGGGATTGACTTGTAATGCTGTTATGTGTAAAGTATATTTGTTTGTTGTGCACCAACAATTTGAAGATGATAGCAGAAATCTTAGAGCTGATGGAGTAGTACAATTAGAATATATCATGTTTGATATCTTTCTTCTGGCCTACAGGAGGACATTGCGTGTGTTTTCTTCATGTTGTTTGAGAAAGAGGGGTGTTGGAGTAATAAAGTAATATAGTAACTGGAGGGCACTCAATTACCAGAGAACATCAAGGCAGGATGTCAGTAATCCCAATTTATTACCTCAAATAAAACCGTACTCACATAAATCTAAAAACATGCAACTAAAAACATGCACATATAGCAAAATCGACCGCACAATGAAATGTCCATACAATCCGTGTAGGGCTGCAGTGTCCGTATGCAACTCAGGTCAGGTGTATGACCACTTGTATGCAGATTCATTTTGTGTGCAAACTCAGCAAGCAGTATAGGTCAAATGTTCAACCAATATAGTCTTGTCAGAAACTTCATACAAGCCCCATAGGGCAAAGTACATTACCCCTCCTGCGTCCCCTTGATCTTGCTCCAGCCACTTGGACTCACACGGCGTCCCGTATGGTCTCAGGTCTATGACGCGGCATCCCACGTGACCTGGCTGCGTCCCACGTGATGCACGTAGCTGTTGTAAGGCTGGTCAGTGCGCTGGGTCCTAAAGTCCGGACCGTATAGTTGTATCCGCACTGGAGATCACTCCCTGAGGGTCCGAGGGGTATGGTGACTTTTGGTAATGTCACCTCAGAGTTCCAATGAAAAGTCCTGTGCTGTCATGAACCAAACTGGATGCGTTTCGGGGATCAAGCCCCTTCCTCAGCGGTAATGACAGCTTCCATAGACATTTTCCCTTTTATACCCTCCTTTCTTAAGCAGAGCATTCTGGGACCTCGATCACATTGAGATCCCGGTATGGATCAGTTCATTTGAAGCCGTGCTCATTTCATATACACTTGCACCTGCGATAATTAATAAATCCACCATATACCTTATTATCCTTCCCTATATGGTTTATACAGCCCTTCTCTTGTATCACCACCTCTCTAGGGGTCAGTCTGTATGTACACGGTCAATAAATGGAAAAAACGCATGCGTTTTGGAAAAACGCACATGTGGTTTTTTTTTTGGTTTTTTTTACACCAAAAGCATCATTTTCCACAACATATTGTGTGTCAACAATATAAATCAATACACATGACTAAAACCTCATATTAAGACATGTCACCTAAAATGAACATTAAAATGTCACTAAAATGAATTAAAAAAATCACTTTTATAGACCCATACTCTGTACTTCACGAGTTGGGTTCTAGTAGTACCAGGGGAGTGGTCAGGAGGGGAGAGGGGATCCAAGTGCTGATAAACAACCAGACTTGTATACACTAAAGCTAATAACATACACTAAAGCTAATAATTTAGCATCGAGAAAAGCTCCCACTATTAAACAACAGAAGACCCCAACGGGCTCTATGTGGATGACAACAAAAGGGTTCTTTAGGTGTGGAAGGTGTTTGAATTGTAAAGGCACCTCTTTTCCCAAAAAGAATACAAAGGTCAAATCTTCCCAAAATTATTTCGAGATTGAGATTAGGGAAACACTAACTTGTGACTCCCAGAATGTCATATATCTCCTCGAATGTTCATGCCGCAAACAATATGTAGGCAGAACAAAAAAAAAACTGAAAAAGAGAGTGAGGTAGCACGTGTTGAAGATCCGGAAGGGAGATGAGTTGCACTCACTCTCCAAACACTTTAAGGTCTTCCACAATTGTGACCCAACCTCTTTGCGCTTTACAGCGATTGAAAAGGTATATCATTCGAAAAGAGGTGGCAACCCTGTGACCCGTATGTCTAGACAAGAATCCCGGAGGATTTTTGAATTCGACACGTTGGCCCTAAAAGGTCTCAATGCTGAAATGGAGCTATTCGGGTTCCTTGATCAAGTGTGACAATGGGGCGTTGTCCGGAGGGGACATGGGATACAAGTCTGGCTGTTTATCAGCACTTGGATCCCCTCTCCACTCCTGCCCACTCCCCTGGTACTACTAGAACCCAACTCGTGAAGTACAGAGTATGGGTCTATTCAAGTGATTGTTTTAATTCATTTTAGTGACATTTTAATGTTCATTTTAGGTGACATGTCTTAATATGAGGTTTTAGTCATGTGTATTGATTTATATTGTTGACACACAATTTGTTGTTGAAAATGATGCTTTTGGTGTAAAAACCGCAAAAAACGCAAAAAGAAACGCAAAAAAAAACCGCATATGCGTTTTTCCAAAACCGCATGCGTTTTTTCCAAAACCGCATGTGTTTTTTCCATTTATTGACCGTGTACATACAGACTGACCCCTAGAGAGGTGGTGATACAAGAGAAGGGCTGTATAATCCATACAGAGAAGGATAATAAGGTATATGGTGAATTTATTAATTATCGCAGGTGCAATGCAATGAACATGACTAAACCATTAATACAAATACAAGAGGCGGGTGCCGGCGACAGAAACACATAGCCGGCACCCGACCTCTATGACAGGGAGCTGCGATCAGCGGCAGTTAACCCCTCAGGTGCCACAACTGAGGGGTTAACTGTCGCTGATCGCAGCTCCCTGTCATAGAGGTCGGGTGCCGGCTATGTGATTCTGCCGCCGACACCCGCTTACTGTATTTGTATTAATGGTTTAAAAACATTGGTGGGACAGTGCGCCCCCACCACCCCTCCTGTATTAAAAAGTAAAAAAAAAAACACCAAAAATATTAAGTATAAATCACCCCTTTTCCTAATTTTATATATAAAATATAGAAACAATAAATAAATAAACATATTATGTATTGCCACATCCAAAAAGTCCAAACTATTAAAATATTTCCTATGCGGTGTATGGCGTCGCAAAATTTTCGGCATTTTTTTGTCACCTTGTCCCCCCAAAAAATAGGATAAGACTGTTTAATTATGGGCCGGATGTTCCATAGAATGCACGTGGCTTTTTTGGTGTTTTATTTATTTTTGCGTGGTATCGAATGGCATTGAGTATTGAAATACTTTTCTATTGTATTGAAACTGAATCACAATTTTGGTATCGTGACAATCCTACTGTCACGACTCACTCCCCTTGACAGGAGGGAAAACCTTGTCCAGATCCAGAAGTCATCTGACTGAACTATTAGCACATGCTTAACCATAAATGTTTGGAAGTCACCTGATCAAAAGAAAAAGGTTTGCTACCGTGTTAGGGCTCTTTCACACTTGCGTTGTTGTGTTCCGGCATAGAGTTCCGTCGTCGGGGCTCTATGCCGGAAGAATCCTGATCAGGATTATCCCCATGCATTCTGAATGGAGAGAAATCCGTTCAGCATGCATCAGGATGCCTTCAGTTCCGGAACGTAACGTTTTTTGGCGGAGAAAATACCGCAGCATGCTGCGCTTTTTGCTCCGGCCAAAAATCCTGAACACTTGCCGCAAGGCCGGATCCGGAATTAATGCCCATTGAAAGGCATCAATCCGGATCCGGCCTTAAGCTAAACGTCGTTTCGGCGCATTACCGGATCCGACGTTTTGCTTTTTCTCAATGGTTACCATGGCTGCCAGGACGCTAAAGTCCTGTTTGCCATGGTAAAGTGTAGTGGGGAGCAGGGGAGCAGTATACTTACCGTCCGTGCGGCTCCCGGGGCGCTTCAGAGTGACGTCAGGGCGCCCCGATCGCATGGATCACGTCATCCATGCGCATGGGGCACTCTGACGTCATTCTGGAGCGCCCCCGGAGCCGCACGGACTGTAAGTATACTGCTCCCCCGCTCCCCATTACTACTATGGCAGCCAGGACAATAATAGCGTCCTGGGTGCCATAGTAACACTGAATGCATTTTGAAGACGGATCCGTCTTCAAATGCTTTCAGTTCACTTGCGTTGTTACGGATCCGGCGGGCACCTCCGGCAAATGGAGTGCACGACGGATCTGGACAATGCAAGTGTGAAAGAGGCCTTAGCCAGTAGTGAGAAGTCTTGATGCTCTCCAAAAGAGAAACAATATAAAATATTGTAATTTGATACATTTTAATGGCAAACAAAAAAAAAATGATAAGACAAGCTTTCGAGACTCTGAAGTCCTTTCTTCAGTACAGGAATGAAAAAAATCTCTAATGAAACATGGATATACACAGGAATGAACAGAGAGGTGCAGTAATAAATTGCAAAACACCAACAAACACAGGAATGGTCATGGAGGAAGAGTACTTAACCACTTAAGGACCACAGGTTTATACCCCCCTAGTGACCAGGCCCTTTTTTACAAATCGGCACTCCACAACTTTAACGGTTTATTGCTCGGTCATGCAACTTACCACCCAAATGAATTTTACCTCCTTTTTTTCTCACTAATAGAGCTTTCATTTGCTGGTATTTCATTGCTGCTGACATTTTTAAATTTTTTGTTATTAATCGAAATTTACCGATTTGTTTGCAAAAAAATGACATTTTTCACTTTCAGTTGTAAAATTTTTCAAAAAAAACGACATCCATATATAAATTTTTCTCTAAATTTATTTTTCTACATGTCTTTGATAAAAAAAAATGTTTGGGTAAAAAAAAAAATGGTTTGGGTAAAAGCTATAGCGTTTACAAACTATGGTACAAAAATGTGAATTTCCGCTTTTTGAAGCAGCTCTGACTTTCTGAGCACCTGTCATGTTTCCTGAGGTTCTACAATGCCCAGACAGTAGAAAAAACCCACAAATGACCCAATTTCGGAAAGTAGACACCCTAAGGTATTCGCTGATGGGCATAGTGAGTTCATAGAACTTTTTATTTTTTGTCACAAGTTAGCGGAAAATGATGATTTTTTTTTTCTTTTTTCTTTTTTCCTTACAAAGTCTCATATTCCACTAACTTGTGACAAAAAATAAAAACTTCCATAAACTCACTATGCCCATCACGAAATACCTTGGGGTGTCTTCTTTCCAAAATGGGGTCACTTGTGGGGTAGTTATACTGCCCTGGCAATTTAGGGGCCCTAATGTGTGGGAAGTAGTTTGAAATCAAAATGTGTAAAAAATGACCTGTGAAATCCTAAAGGTGCTCTTTGGAATGTGGGCCTCTTTGCCCACCTAGGCTGCAAAAAAGTGTCACACATCTGGTATCGCCGTACTCAGGAGAAGATGGGCAATGTGTTTTGGGGTGTCATTTTACATATACC
The DNA here is from genome assembly GCF_905171765.1 of Bufo bufo. Lineage (NCBI taxonomy): Eukaryota > Metazoa > Chordata > Amphibia > Anura > Bufonidae > Bufo > Bufo bufo. Next base: position 107,473,986 of record NC_053395.1, on the reverse strand, counting down.
CAGGCTGGGTGAGATAAATATCTTGGTCAAATGCCAACTTTGTATAAAAAAATTGGAAAAGTTGTCTTTTGCCGAGATATTTATCTCACCCAGCATGGGTATATGTAAAATGACACCCAAAACACATTGCCCAACTTCTCCTGAGTACGGCGATACCAGATGTGTGACACTTTTTTGCAGCCTAGGTGGGCAAATGGGCCCACATTCCAAAGAGCACCTTTAGGATTTCACAGGTCATTTTTTACACATTTTGATTTCAAACTACTTCGCACACATTAGGGCCCCTAAATTGCCAGGGCAGTATAACTACTCCACAAGTGACCCCATTTTGGAAAGAAGACACCCTAAGGTATTTTGTGATGGGCATAGTGAGTTCATGGAAGTTTTCATTTTTTGTCACAAGTTAGTGGAATATGAGACTTTGTAAGAAAGAAATTATAAATCATCATTTTCCGCTAACTTGTGACAAAAAATAAAAAATTCTAGGAACTCGCCATCCCCCTCACGGAATACCTTGGGGTGTCTTCTTTCCAAAATGGGGTCACTTGTGGGGTAGTTATACTGCCCTGGCAATTTAGGGGCCCTAATTTGTGGGAAGTAGTTTGAAATCAAAATGTGTAAAAAATGACCTGTGAAACCCTAAAGGTGCTCTTTGGAATGTGGGCCCCTTTGCCCACCTAGGCTGCAAAAAAGTGTCACACATCTGGTATCGCCGTACTCAGGAGAAGTTGGGAAATGTGTTTTGGGGTGTCATTTTACATATACCCATGCTGGGTGAGATAAATATCTCGGCAAAAGACAACTTTTCCCATTTTTTTATACAAAGTTGGCATTTGACCAAGATATTTATCTCACCCAGCATGGGTATATGTAAAATGACACCCCAAAACACATTGCCCAACTTCACCGGAGTACGGCGATACCAGATGTGTGACACTTTTTTGCAGCCTAGATGCGCAAAGGGGCCCAAATTCCTTTTAGGAGGGCATTTTTAGACATTTGGATCCCAGACTTCTCACGCTTTAGGGCCCCTAAAATGCCAGGTCAGTATAAATACCCCACATGTGACCCCATTTTGGAAAGAAGACACCCCAAGGTATTCAATGAGGGGCATGGCGAGTTCATAGAATTTTTTTTTTTTGGCACAAGTTAGCGGAAATTTTTTTATTTATTTTTTCTCACAAAGTCTCCCTTTCCGCTAACTTGGGACAAAAATTTCAATCTTTCATGGACTCAATATGCCCCTCAGCGAATACCGTGAGAAGAAGTCTGGAATAGAAATGTCTAAAAAAATTTACGCATTTGGATTCCGTGCGGGGTATGGTGAGTTCATGTGAGATTTTATTTTTTTACACAAGTTAGTGGAATATGAGACTTTGTAAGAAAAAAATAAAATAAAAAATTTCCGCTAACTTGGGCCAAAAAAAATGTCTGAATGGAGCCTTACAGGGGGGTGATCAATGACAGGGGGGTGATCAGGGAGTGTATATGGGGTGATCACCCCCCTGTCATTAATCACCCTCCTATCATTGATCACCCCCCTGTAAGGCTCCATTCAGACGTCCGTATGTGTTTTGCGGATCCGATCCATGTATCCGTGGATCCGTAAAAAACATATGGACGTCTGAATGGAACCTTACAGGGGGGTGATCAATGACAGGGGGGTGATCAGGGAGTCTATATGGGGTGATCACCCCCCTGTCATTGATCACCCCCCTGTAAGGCTCCATTCAGACGTCCGTATGTGTTTTGCGGATCCGATCCATGGATCCGTGGATCCGCAAAACACATACGGACCTCTGAATGGAGCCAGCCTTACAAGGGGGTGATCAATGACAGGGGGGTGATCAGGTAGTCTATATGGGGTGATCACCCCCCTGTAAGGCTCTATTTAGACATCCGTATGTGTTTTGCGGATCCGATCCATGTATCCGTGGATACGTAAAAAAACATATGGCCGTCTGAATGGAGCCTTATAGGGGGGTGATCAATGACAGGGGGGTGATCAATGACAGGGGGGTGATCAGGGAGTCTATATGGGGTGATTACCCCCCTGTCATTGATCACCCCCCTGTAAGGCTCCATTCAGACGTCCGTATGTGTTTTGCGGATCCGATCCATGTATCCGTGGATACGTAAAAAACATATGGCCGTCTGAATGGAGCCTTACAGGGGTGTGATCAATGACAGTTGGGGTGATCAATTACAGGGGGGTGATCAGGGAGTCTATATGGGGTGATCAGGGGTTAATAAGGGGTTAATAAGTGACAGTGGGGGGGGGGTGTAGTGTAGTGGTGTTTGGTGCTACTTATTACAGAGCTGCCTGTGTCCTCTGGTGGTCGATCCAAGCAAAAGGGACCACCAGAGGACCAGGTAGCAGGTATATTAGACGCTGTTATCAAAACAGCGTCTAATATACCTGTTAGGGGTTAAAAAAAAATCGCATCTACAGCCTGCCAGCGAACGATCGCCGCTGGCAGGCTGTAGATCCACTCGCTCACCTTCCGATCCTGTGAACGCGCGCGCCTGTGTGCGCTCGTTCACAGGAAATCTCGGCTCACGCGAGATGACGCCTATTGGCGTTAGTGTGACCTGGGAGCGCCGCAGCAATCACGCCTTTCGGCGTTAGCGAGACGGGAGGTGGTTAAATAGTTTACAGATAAGCTGTGTGAAAGTTTGTTAGTCTCTGTGTTTAGAGAGTAGACGACCCCTCTTTCTTCTCAGATGTTGTTGCAGGCCATAAAACCCTGAGAAATATTCAGTCTTGTGTTGAGTATATCAAAGACAGTCATACATTTTTATTCCCAAACTCATCTATCCCTTTGGGAATTGAAATGACCCTTTAATATTAATACTTGGAGGTCTGTAATCCTATGGCCGGGATCACCACACCAAATTGTTTGACAACAGGGAAAGTTGACTTTTTCTCCTTTATGGAATGATGGTGAGACCTTATTTTTGCCCTAAGTGTCTGCCCTGTTTCTCCCACATTAAGACCCTGAGTTGGACATTTAGTGCACATAATGAGTTACACCACATTGGATGCAGAACACGTGAATGTTCAAGGACTCTTAGTGTCTTGCTGGGTGTTGGGGATACAAATCCTGTCTGTAGTCAGTACAGTATTTGTGAACAGGTTTTGCAGCTCCTCACACTGTAGGGAAAAGTTCCTTTCTGTATATTGGATGGAAGTGAACTTCAGGATTAGCTGGCCCTTCATTAGTCTTCTTATTTGTCTATTCCATCTGTTTCCATCCTTTCCCCCTCTAATTATCCTTTTCATCATTCCAACATATACACTACTACTCTGTCCCATACATTTTATTCTTCACCATACACTCTCATTTACTATTCATTTAATTTACATATTCTTTATTGACACTCACATTTAATGTATTATTTTCTTGCCTACACACATTGGTCTTTACACCTTTATATCATTTATATGTCCATATACCCTATGTATTGTAAGAAGGTACCTGGAATCATCGAGAACGGAAGGTATGTGTCACCGAGGTTCCTGGCTTCGGTGAAATAAGAACCGGTATTTTATGTGTCAGCAGCAGTTATTTCTAATTGACACCTTGAGATTTAGCATGGCTGTCATAGCTGATCCAGGACGGCTCTTACTGGGAGTAGTCAAAGTGCTGGGTGGGTGACTACTCCCCATGTTCTAGGCAAGGTTTTGCCAGGCATAAAAACCAGCCAGCACTGCCAGGTGTGGTGGATTTACCGCCCTCTGACAGTGGAGCTCAGGAGTCTATGTGCTGTGAACTGAGGGCTGTGCTGGGATTTGTGGTTTGAGCCCGGCTGGAGGACTCAGACTGCCTATGGACTTGATGAGGCTGAACTGCTAACAGGGTGTGAATTAACACCCCGGGGAAAAGGTGACTTTTTATTGTTTATGGACTTTCCTGTTGTGTGTGAACAAACACCAAGCCACCTGCGTCTTGTTATACACCAATGTGTGACTAAACACCTCTGTTTCATTCAAGAACTGTGTACTTTGCCTCTATACTGCATCCGCTAGTCCTAACTACCAGAGCGAATCCCCACAATTGGTGGAGGATGTAGGAAAGCGCAGTGAGGCTGGCGTGAACGCCGATATATTTTTGGGTTTGCATTTTTGGGCACAGTTATATGTTGCACATCAAAACAGCTGTATTTCAACCTGTGCCCCACGACAAAATGGAGGCTGTTGTTAAAGCCCTCATGGAGGCTAATTTGCAGCAGCGAGAGACCAACCTGCACCAATGGGAGGCTAATAAGCTGCAGCAAGAGACCAACCAGTTGCTGCTACAACACATGATGGCTTTGCAGACAGCAGGAGCAACCCCAAGCGTCCACGATGCCCGGAAAGCAGTCCGTGCAGCGATCCCTAAGATGAAACCCACAGACGACATCAAAACTTACCTGGCGATGTACGAGAAAGTGGCCACCAGGGAAAAGCTGCCCCGAGGCCAGTGGGCTGAGGTCATCGCTCCTTTCCTGGTAGAGTCCCAGCGGGTGTATTTCGACTTGCCGGACAATCAAGCGGCCGACTACCCAAAGGTAAAGGGCGAGATGTTGGTCCGGGCCCAGCGGGTACATCGGTGGGGGTTTAAGCCGGCTGAGCCCGCGAGACCCCAGTATTATGACTTACTCCACCTTTTGCAAAAGTGGCTACAGCCTGATCTGCTGAGTCCCATGGCTATGCTGGATAGACTGTTGGCTGACAAATTCTGGAAGGCGCTGCCACCCCCTCTCCAGCACTGGATTTGCCAGGTGTCTCCTGGAAATGCCTTGGAAATGGTGGACCTGCTGGAACGCTATGAGGCCACCAAGAATCTCAAGGGGGGTTCTTTAGGAAGGAGGACAGGCAAACTACAGAACTCCCCACCCCAGGCCCTCCGGTATGAGCCAATGAAACCCCCCCGGAAGGTTTCCACTGAGGGCCGGACCCAGTTAATCTGCTGGCGGTGTCAGGAACCTGGCCGCACCAGGGCTGAGTGTCCTCATAGGGTTGAGCCCATGGACACTAATTGTGGTTACCGACAATCACTATTTGCTAGGAAACTGTGTGCCACAGGTACACCGGAGGCTCTAGACCACTTGTGCCAGGTGGAAATGGGAGACACTCAAGCGGAGGCGCTGCTGGACTCAGGGAGCTTGGTGACCCTGGTAAGGACTACCCTGGTGCGGTCCGCTGAGTATACTGGCCAGAAAGTTGGGGTGAAGTGAATTCATAGAGACTTGAAAGACTACCCCACCGCGCTGGTGTCTCTAACCACAGTGGCCGGCAGGTGGACCCACAAAGTGGCAGTCACCACAAATCTCCACTATGAACTCATAATAGGGAGAGACTTTCCAGGTTTCCCTGCCCTATGGCTAGTTGTGAGAGTTAAGGATACCCCTGAGACAGGAATAAGCCCAGATGATTGGCCTTGTTCAGGGGGACGGCCAGAACTCTGGGAACCTGAGGCCAAAGGGCCAGAAGTAGGGGGGACTGCCGCTTCGGTGGAAGAGGGGGAGACAACCCCACGTAGGGTAATGGTGGGAGACGTGGAAGAGTTGCCAATGGGTCCTGAGTTGGCAGACCTCAACGTCTCCGGGGAGAATTTCGGTACAGCCCAAAGCCGAGACCCAACCTTATCCCGGGCCTGGGAGAGTGTGGTAATACTTGATGGTGTACCCCAACAACCTGGGGCCAAGTAGATGTTTCCCCGTTTTGTGGTCCACCAGAATACGCCATATCGGGTAAACCAGCTGTGGGGTGAACCTGATGAACAGTTGGTGGTGCCCGGGGCCTATCGAAAACTCGTGTTAGAGTTAGCCCACCAACATGTTCTTGGGGGTCATATGGGACTGCACAAGTGTCCCATAGGGACTGGCCCAGTGTCTTTAGAGAGGTGGATGACTTGTGTAAGTCTTGCCCGACCTGCCAAACCACTAGCCCCCAGCACCTGTTCCGCAGTCCTTTAGTGCCCCTTCCAATTATTGAGGTACCATTTGAGAGAATCGCTATGGATATCGTAGGCCCAGTACCGAAGTCCGCTAGGGGGCACCAACACATCTTGGTTGTCCTGGACTACGCCACTCGGTACCCGAAGGTGGTGCCACTGCGACATACATCAACCAAACTCATAGCAAAAGAATTAATGGAGATGTTTTCCCGAGTGGGAATACCCAAAGAGGTTCTGACTGACCAGGGGACTCCTGTTATGTCCAAGGTCAAGCGGGAGCTCTGTAAGTTGCTGAATATCAAACAGATATGGACATCCGTCTATCACCCGCAAACTGACGGCCTAGTAGAAAGGTTTAATCAAACATTGAAAACTAAGTAGTAGCTAAGGATGGAAAGGACTGGGACCTCCTTCTGCCCTATCTTATGTTCACAGTGTGAGAAGTGCCCCAGGACTTTACTGGGTTCTCGCCCTTCAAACTACTATATGGCAGACATTCACATGGTCTGTTGGACATAGCCAAAGAATCGTGGGAGCAACAAATCACAGCATATAAAAGTGTTGTTGAATACGTCACCTAGATGTAGGAACATATGGAAACCGTGTTGCCGCTGGTAAAGGAACATATGGAGGCAGCTCAGCGAGCTCAAAGTCAGGTGTATAATCGGCAGGCTCGGGTCCGGATCTTTAACCCGGGAGATCGGGTTTTGGTTCTGGTACAGACAGTGGACAGTAAGTTACTGGCTAGGTGGCAGGGACCCTACGACGTACTCGAAAAAGTTGGAGAAGTAAACTACAAGGTACACCAGCCAGAGCAGATGTACCATGTGAATTTACTCAAACCGTGGAACGATAGGGAGACCAGTACTGACGATAGCCCGCGGCCGAGTTTTCTAGGGGGAGAGGTTCCGGCCCCTAAGTCTGATGTAAGGTAAGCGGTTGCCACAGTGAAGATTGCTGACAGACTCTCCTCTAAACAGACTCAGGAGGCCAGGGAGTTTGTCAGCAGGAACACGGATGTGTTCACAGACCTCCCTGGATGCACTTCCATAATCCAGCATGGCATTGTCACTGAGCCTCAGGCCAAAATCCAGTTAAAACCATACCGGGTAGCCGAGGCTCGACGAAATGCCATCTCTGAGGAAGTAAAACTAACGCTGCAACTAGACATCATTGAGGAGTCTAGAAGTGAGTGGGCCAGCCCTATAGTACTGATACCTAAACCGGACGGGATGTTTTGTAACGATTTTTCGAAAATTAAGTTTGATGCGTATCCCATGCCTCAGGTGGATGAGCTTATTGAGAGGTTAGGCCAAGCCCGGTATTTTTCAGTTTTGGACCTCACCAAAGGGTACTGGCAGGTACCCTTGACGGAGGCTGCCAAAGAAACTGCCTTTATCACACCAGAGGGGCTGTACCAATATAGGGTGTCACCCTTTTGTCTGCATGGTGTCCTTGCCACTTTTCAATGGCTCATGGACATTGTGCTGCGTCCACATCGTCGGTACGCTTTGGCTTACCTGGACGATATGGTCATTCACATTACCAACTGGGGAAGTCACCTAACAAAAGTACAGGCTGTAGTGGACTCCCTTTGAAAGGCTGGACTAACAGCTAACACAAAAAAATGTGCAATAAGGTTAGAGGAGACGAAATACCTGGGGTATGTCATTGGGCGCGGAGTCATCAAACCCCAAGTGAACAAAATAGAGGTGATACGGAATTGGCCCCGACCTCTCACTACTAGGCAACTAAAGTCGTTCCTGGGAGTGGTGGAATATCATATGAGGTTTGTCCCCCACTTTGCTACGGTGGCCGCACCATTGACAGGGCTCTTGAAGGGACGCAAGTCAGTAATGGTCCACTGGGATAATCAGGCGGAAGAGCCTTTCTCCGCTTTGAAGTTGGCCCTGTGTGGCTCCCCGGTTTTGGTGATGCCCGACTTCAAAAGGGAGTTTATAGTACAGACCAATGCCTCCGAAGTAGGCCTCGGTGCTGTACTGTCTCAAGAAGTCGAGGAGAAGCATCCCGTTGTCTTCCTCAGCCGTAAGTTTACACCAGTCGAGACCAGGTACAGTATAGTGGATAGAGAGTGCCTGGCTATGAAGTGGGCACTCGAGTCTCTCTGCTTTCATTTGTTGGGGAGAAAATTCCGTCTGGTGACCGACCACTCCCCTCTCAAATGGATGAGTCAGGCCAAGGACAGAAATGCCCGGGTCACCCGATGGTTTCTATCGTTACAGAACTTTAAGTTTTCGGTAGAACACAGGGCAGGCCGGTTTCAGGGGAACGCGGATGTCCTGGCCCGGGTACACTGTTTGATGTGTGTTCACCCCCTCAGGGTTGAACAAAGGGGGGAGGTATGTAAGAAGGTACCTGGAATCATCGTGGATGAAAGGTATGTGTCACCGAGGTTCCTGGCCTCAGTAAAGTAAGAGCCGGTATTTTATGTGTCAGCAGCAGTTATTTCTAATTGACACCTTGAGATGTAGCATGAATGTCATAGCTGATCCGGGATGGCTCTTACTGGGAGTAGTCAAAGTGCTGGGTGGGTAACTACTTCCCATGTTTCAAGCCAGGTTTTGCCAGGCATAAAAAACAGTCAGCACTGCCAGGTGTGGTGCATTTATCTCCCTCTGACAGTGGAGCTCAGGAGTCTGTGTGCTATGAGGGATGTGCTGGGATTTGTGGTTTGAGCCGGGCTGGAGGACTCAGACCGCCTATGGATTTGATGAGGCTGAACTGCTAACAGGGTGTGAATTAACACTCAAGAGAAAAGGTGACTTTTTATTGTTTATGGACTTTCCTTGTGTGTGAACAAACACTAAGCCACATGCGTTTTGTTATACACCAATGTGTGAATAAACACCGCTGTTTGATTCAAGAACTGAGTACTTTGCTTCTATACTGCATCCGCTAGTCCTAACTACCAGAGTGAATCCCCACAGTATATATTCCAGTACTACTCACATTTATTCTTATATCCATCCATTACATACACATATATCCAGGGATGGACTGGGACAATAAAGTGGCCCTGGACTTCAGCCAGACCGGCCCACTTTATTTTTCCCAAACACACTCAAAAAAGGGGTTATGTCTCTTCAGCAAGTGGCATTTATCTTGTAGAGAAAGTTAATACAAGGCACTTACTAATGTATTGTGATTGTCCATATTGCTTCCTTTGCTGGCGGGAGTCATTTTTCCATCACATTATGCACTGCTCGTTTCCATGGTTTTGACCACCCTGTAATCCAGCAGCGGTGGTCATGCTTGCACACTATAGGAGTAGCCGGGATTGTGGGAGTGCACATAGTTTGGTGCTTTTTTCGACCACCAATGCTGGATTACAGGGAGGTCGTAACCATGATGACGAGCCATGTATAATGTGCTGGGAGACATTTTGTCTCTATGGCACTATCTGCCCTAATAGTGATACAGTGCCCACATAGAGCACGATAGTGCCCTCCTATTCACAGAAAAATAGCGCATTTGTACCCATATAGTACCTACCTAGGTGCATAGAAAGTGCCATACTTTGGCTCTATGTCGGCACTGTATGACTGTGGCCAAAGTACTGTAGGTTTTCACTTTAGGTAGGTACTGTATGGCACCATAAGCAAGAAATACACCATTTATCTGTGCATAACATGGCGCTATCTGAGCACTGTATGACCGTGGGAAGACCTGGGCATACTATGCTCAGATAAGTTGTGTATTTAGTGTCTACAGTGCCCACAAAGTGCCATATCATACCTACCTAGAGCTAAAACGTGGGCAGAAAGTGCCATACTTTGCCTATAATTATACTCTGTCTACACAAGTAGTATGGGTTCTATATGGCACTATGTGGGCACGACAGGCACTAAATGCGCCATTTATCTGTGGATAGTATGGCACTATCTGCCCACAATCATACAGTGCCCACATAGAACCAAATATCGCCGTACCCACACTATTATATGACAGTGCCCAGAGCGCCATATGTTGACTATGTGGGCAGATAGTGCCCTACTATGCCCAGATAACTAGTGCCCTTAGTGACTGCAGTGCCACACTGTACCCACCTAGAGCCAATCTGTGCACAGAAAGTGCCATACTTTGTCCACAGTGACAAAGTGCCCTTTCTGTGCACAGTCTGGCTCCAGGTAGGTATTCTACTACACGTGGGGGCACAGCGCTCATCTCTTTAGTAAAGAGTCTTTACTACCTTACATTCAGCTCCCGCCTCCAGCCTCCAGTAACAAGTGCGGGCGGCAGCGCTCACTCACTGACGTCACGCGCCTGCGCCGCCTAGTGGGAGGAGCAGGCGTGTGACGTCAGTGAGTGAGCGCCGCCCCCACACTGCCTGCTGTTACTGGAGCTTTACCCCCCTGATGGCGGCCCTGGCCGGCCCATAATTCGATCGGCCCACCGGGATTCTCCCGGTACTCCCGATGGCCAGTCCATCGCTGCATATATCCTTTTGCCCACTTTCAAGATGTCTTCCATGATCTCGCAAGATCACACTGCATCTTGTGTGTGACTCATGATGTCATTGGGACAGTGACATCATTGCAGCAATTACGTCATATATGTAACATTACGTAACTGCTCCACATCACGCATGCAATGCAATGACACAGTAGACGCAGTTGCATCATCATTATTGCCAATATAGAAATTCATTATCAGTTTTTCCCCTTGTAACCAATTACTATATTCTCTGCACAGATGCAATTTGACAAAGGTCACTCTGACTGAAACTTTGTCACCAAGTCTGGATATCATAATATACTTCATAGCTTAAATACAATAATGGAAGAAAAAAATTCTTTAATTTACTACTTGTGCTTATAATTAATAAACATTTATCTACTTTGATACACAAAAGCGAGTGCCCTGGATTTTTCTACAAGATCAGCCTAATTTAGTCAGTCATGCCATACACGTGTAATTCTGGCTGACAACAGACATTTTCCAACGTGGCACATTTTCAATACAGATATTTGCCATTGTCCCTTGTGGATAATTGTTTGCACAATTTTTTTAACATAATCGTTGCCTGACTTTAATCTTATGTGTATGTCAAACTTTAGTAACACATCGAGCAAAAGCAGAGGTGCAGTCAAAAAAGATACCAGGGGTTGTCATCAGGGAGACAAAATCAAAAGAACGGGACGAAGGTAGAATGCACAGCTAAAGCTATGGTCAAGGTCAGGGCCCAAATACATGTAAGCTAGCTTAGGGTACTTTCACACTTGCGGCAGAGGATTCCGGCAGCCAGTTCCGTCACCAGAACTGCCAGCCGGATCAGTCAAAACGCATGCAAACTGATGGCATTTGTTAGACGGATCATGATCCTGATCCGTATGACAAGTGCATTGTAATGCCGGATCTGTCTCTCCGGTGTCATCCGGAAAAACGAATCCAGCATTTATTTTTTTCACATTTTTTGCGGTCTGAGCATGCGCAGATCGCAATGCTGGATCCGTTTTGACGGAACACTCGGGGCCAGACTGGCATCAATGCATGTCAATGGGAAAAAATGCCGGATCCGGCATTCCGGCAAGTGTTCTGGAATTTTGGACGGAGATAAAACCGCAACATGCTGCAGAATTATCTTCGTCCTGAAAAGTCAAAAAGACTGAACTGAAGACATCCTGATGCATCCTGAATGGATTGCACTCCATTCAGAATGCATTAGGATAAAACTGATCAGTTCTTTTCCGGTATTGAGCCCCCAGGACGGAAAAGAATAACACTAGTGTGTAAGTACCCTTAGGGCTCTTTCACACTTGCGTTGTCCGGATCCGTCGTGTACTCCATTTGCCGGAATTACACGCCGGATCCGGAAAAACGGTTAAGAACGCATAATTTTTTCTTTCCGGATGCGTCTTTCCAGCTTTTTTGGTAAGATACTGATCCGGAAATCCTGAAGCCAACATCAAGTGCTGTTTCGATGGATCTGTTGTACGGATCCGTTGTGTACTGATGAGCGGATCCGGTATGTAAATTATTTCTTATCAGAAAATTTCTAGTTTGTTTTACAACTAATAAAATATGCAAGGGACAAACACACACAATACTCACCTCCAGGAGCTTCTTTCATGCCCTGTCTTCTCACGCGCGGGCTGTCTAATGGAAGTTTTCGCGCCAGCCAAGCCCTTCCTACTTCCTGGCGCAGGCGCAGACGCAAATTCCGGATCCGTCGTTGCGTCGTAACAACTGAAGATGTTAGGACGGATCCGGAATAATACATTTAAATGGGCTATTATTCCGGATCCGTCGATGCGGAAAGTGTTCAGGATTTTTGACCGGAGCAAAAAGCGCAGCATGCTGCAGTATTTTCTCCGGCCAAAAAACGTTCCGGTCCTGAACTGAAGACATCCTGATGCATCCTGAACAGATTTCTCTCCATTCAGAATGCATGGGGATAATCCTGATCAGGATTTTTCCGGCATAGAGCCCCGACGACGGAACTCTATGCCGGAAAAGAAAAGCGCAAGTGTGAAAGAGCCTTTAGATGGAAAGTATCTTATTCACAGGTGGCAGCCGCAAGGTGAGAAAAGAAGGATTTTCTCCTTTTATGAATAAGGCTGTGGCTGACCTTACCTTTCCCATAATGTCTGTGAAGGTTCTCATTTATCCAGGTCATGGTATATCTGTAAAGAATAAATCAAGGCAACTGGACTTACTGTAGATTTCTTGAAAACGGTTTACTCGTTCTTCCAACGAGCTTTCTCAATTCTGAGTCAGAATAGAGTCACTCAGAATTGAGAAAGCTCGTTGGAAGAATGAGTGAAACGTTTTCAAGAAATCTACAGTAAGTCCAGTTGCCTTGATTTATTCTTTACAGACTTTCTCATAATGTGGGTGTATACAGTAACTTGGATTTCTTATACTGTATAAATTCATATGCCTTACTTACAAATGAATACAATTTAAAAATGAACAAAACAGATCTAGTTCTGTGGCATGTTAAGCAAGAGAACTGCATCAGCTGCCCCATGTATTTAATCATAATCATTATTCACAATAAAGAATGAAGACTTTTAAAGTTGGGTTAGTATAGTCAAGACCTTATTCAGATTTCCCACTGAGACAGCACCACATTACAGCTGAAATGGCTTAGTAGTTATGCCTACTGTATACTGCAGAGTGAATAATTCAGAGGCTTTAAAGAGGACCTGTCACCACAAATTTAAATGCAATCTTCAGGCAGCATGTTACAGAACAAGTAAAGATGACCAGATTGATATATAGTTAAGGCTGTGTACAGCCTGTAATTGTGGGAGGAGCTCCCTCCCCTATTTATTCCCCACGGTCCAAGCAGGAGGGCGCCCGTTTCGTGCTTGGTTCTCACCTCTGCTGATCCGTGACGCTACTTCCGGTTCCGAGTCTTCCGTGTGTCCCAGAGCGCGGCGCCAGCGGTAAGTTGGTGCTTCGGCACCTTCGGCTACAGGCGCTTCTCCCCCTGCCCGTCTACCTCCTGTCCGGACGCTCCCTGCAGCTGAGGTAGGCATCCGGGCCTCGCGCAGGGGTTCCGGTTGCCGGCCACGCATGGCATCACCAGTCGCCTCCCCCTCCAGGTACTCGGGCACCGCCAGCGCAGACGTCGCTACCGGGGGGCGGGGTCAGTGGTCACAGGGGCGGCATCCAGCGCCGCGGCACCATCCAGGGCCGGCTGGCCTCGGGCGGTGAATGGGACTCCTTGCTGGCCGATCCGGGCTCCAGCGGGGTCCTGGGCACCGCCTGGGTTCCAGCGAGGGGGGAGGGGCTCCACAGCTGGCCGATTCCATTAGATCCCCAGCAGTTCCCTGTCACCCCAGGGGTTAGTGCGGGGGTCAGGCTGGTCCAGGGAGCCTAAGGGCAGCAGGGCTGGCAGCTGCAGCCAGCCAAGACCTCTGTCAGCAGGCACTGCAGCGGGCGACGCTTCTCCGATCCCTGCGGGTCAGGGTCTGGTATTGTCTGCCTGGCAGTTGCTGCCCTTAACCCCTGCACGGCTGGACTGCTGAGAAAAAAAAAAAAAAAGACTGTTCTTGTTGCACCCATGTGTTTGTGTTTCAGAGGTCATGCATTCCCCGGTGTCGCACAGGTGGCATGTTTCCCTGATCAGCTCTGGTGTCATGTTTAACCGATTCACAAGGTGTCATGCATTCCCTGAATCGCTCAGGTGTCATGTTTTTCCCAGATTCATGCAGGTTCAATGTATTCCCTGAATCGCTCAGGTGCAATGTATTACCTGAATCGCTCAGGTGCAATGTATTCCCTGAATCGCTCAGGTGTCATGTATTCCCTGAATCGCTCAGGTGTATGTATTCCCTGAATCGCTCAGGTGCAATGTATTCCCTGAATCGCTCAGGTGCAATGTATTCCCTGAATCGCTCAGGTGTCATGTATTCCCTGAATCGCTCAGGTGCAATGTATTCCCTGAATCGCTCAGGTGTCATGTATTCCCTGAATCGCTCAAGTGTCATATGTTCCCTGAATCGCTCAGGCGTCATGTATTCCCTAAATCGCTCAGGTGTCATGTATTCCCTAGGCGTCACGTACATTCTGAATCACTCAGGTGCCACGCATTCACGGGATCACTCAGTGTCTGGGTTTTCTGAAATCACTCGGGGGTCATGTATTCTCTGCATCACTCAGGGGTCCGGTATTCCCTGAATTCGCTCAGGGGTGTTGGTCCGCCCGATTTGCATTGTTCTACAGGTTGCATGTTTTTCCGGAAACAATCTTGTTATGTATTCCCCTGTTTCACGCAGGTTTAGGTCGGGCCTGAGTCCTCAGGCTGCTGTGTTTTCCCAGGTCACACAGTGGGTAAGGCTACTTTCACACTAGCGTTCGGGGCTCCGCTCCGCTCCGCCCCGAACGGATCCGTCCAGCCCTAATGCATTCTGAGTAGATGCGGATCCGCTCAGAATGCATCCGTTTGGCACCGTTTGTCCTCCGCTCCGCTCAGCAGGCGGACACCTGAACGCAGCTTGCAGCGTTCGGGTGTCCGCCTGGCCGTGCGGAGGCAAACGGATCCGTCCAGACTTACAATGTAAGTCAATGGGGACGGATCCGTTTGAAGTTGACACAGTATGGCTCAATTTTCAAACGGATCCGTCCCCCATTGATTTTCAATGTAAAGTCAAAACGGATCCGTTTGCATTATCATGAACAAAAAAAAAAAAAAATTATAATTATTATTTTTTTTTTGTTCATGCTAATGCAAACGGATCCGTTCTGAACGGATCTAAGCGTTTGCATTATAGGTGCGGATCCGTCTGTGCAGATACCAGACGGATCCGCACCTAACGCAGGTGTGAAAGTAGCCTAAGTAGTGGCCAGGTCCACTCAGGTTCAGGACAATGCCCGAGGCACCCAGGTGTCCATCATCTTCCCGAAAAATGTAGGTTTGGCCTGTTTCTCTCAGAAATTTTCCGTCGCTTCATTTCAGTGCCTCCAATTCACACCTCTCTCCGGGTCTCGTACCAACGCAGCTTATTTTTCCACGTAAACAGGGCCTCAGGCCACCGGAACTTCTAACCTTTCTCAATTGTGTCGCGGGGCTCCTCCGTGTCCGGTCGCTCCACAGTGCAACTTCAGGTAAGGTCCAGCCGAGTGGCTGCTTTCGCGCTTCACCGCAGCGCAGAGCTTTCCTTCATCACGAGCCTCCATTCCTAGGTCTTCAGCATCGCCGGAGAATTGGCAGCGTTGTCCGTTTGACTCGGGTAGGTGGCGATCCTCCCTATTCCATGTTCATTTCGTCTCCCTTCTGCTCTCGCTCGGTCGTTCGGACACCGCTCAAATTTTTTTAAAAAAAATTTAAATAATTTTTATTGTTCGGGGGTGGGGTGGGGAAGCTTTTAATCACTTGTGTATATGCTTACCTCTTCCCATGCAGTTGAAGATGTCCCAAGCTCCTGAATCGGATGATAACCTGTCCTTACCCGGGTCTTCGGTGTCGGGGCGCGCCAGTAACCCGTCCCTGCGTAGCTGGACCATCCCAAAACTAATTGCGGAGCTTAACAGGAGAGGAATCCGTCATCCCGCGTCTGCTAGGAAGGCGGAGCTCTACCGTCTCCTGATGACGGAGCCAGAGGGTTCTAACGATCAGCCCTCTCTCTCCTCCATCCAGCTGTCCCTGCTGCAGTTGCAGTCCACCATCGGCAGTCTGGCCGGTTCGGTGGCTAATATCCAAGCCAGAATGGGGGAATTGGAGTCCCGGCCTCCGGCGGCACCACCGTCTCCAGCCCCTCATTCCATTCCCTCAACATCCCAGGACGCGGCGCCAGGTACGGTCTGTACCAGCCCCCAGATTGCTCCCTCGCACTTCATCCCGGAGAATTTAAAAAGGGATATCCTGGCAGGGAACGATGTCAACTTGGCTTCTATTCTCATCGCGTCTCAGGACGTGTCTGAGAATAAAATAATTAATTGCGGGGAAGTATCAGTGGTTCTCAGGGCCAAGGATGCCGTTTGAACCGAAAGCTATCCATTCCAGAATTTGTCCTAGCTTTCAGCCTCTACCGAGACACCATCTGCTCCATCCAGCCACACAGGCATGAGGAACTGGACTCGTACTTGTACCGGGTCACCGACTTGGGGTACAAGTACGGCGGGACCAATTTTTATGACTACCACCGGTCATTCTCGGCCAAGGCAGCCGCTGCCCTCGCCCAGTTTCAATTCATCACTGACTGGGCGAACCTCCACATGGAGTTATTCTGTCGTCATTTCGCGGGGTTAAGGGCTCCCACTTGCGCGGCTTGCCAGTCTATCCAGCACACTGCAGACTGGTGTCCCGACCTTCCCACCCTGGCCCGGGAGGGTTCCCTGCCAGGTCCCTCCAGCGCCCAGCGATTCCAGGCCTCAACCGATAAGCTGGGTAGGCCCATCATGTATTTGGGTCAGAGTCAGGTGTGCAATAACTTTAACGCTGGGGGTTGCGGGTTCAATAGTTGTAGAGCGCTGCATATATGCTCCCTCTGTTTCAGGGCCCATCCTCACCCCAGCTGCCCGAAAAGGCAGCACAAGACCCTATGACTGGCCGACATCAACATCGAGCTCTTGGGTGTTCTATTGCAGGACTGTCACGAGGGTGTCAAGAACCACGCCTGACTCCGTTATACCCGGGGTCAGGAAGTCGCAGCGGTTGGCTGCGCGCTCTATGTAAGAAAGGCTGTTTCCTTATGGTAGCTATCTGGGTTTGCTTTGCAAACCCTTTTGGCTCACTCAGGGATCCGTAGCTCCTTCTCCTCAGCTGTTCCTTGTCTAGCACTCCCAACCTCCTTATATTCCCCTCTCACACTTCTCTGGTTGCCAGATATAGAGCTTCCTGCCTGGACATCTATTCTGACCCTCTGGAGCTGTGTTGCTGCGTTCTCTGGTTGTTGGTCCAGAACGCTACCCTCCGGATCCCTGTTGGACCTTTGTGGTCTGCTGTGGTCGCCCACCTGGGTGTATGTGATTGTCTGTCCTCTCCCTGGTGTTTCCCTCTTAGTGTCAGTGGTGCGGACTAGCGATCCCACCGGCCGTTCACTATCTAGGGCTCATTTTAGGGAAAGCCAGGGTTTAGGCACGTGATCGCCGCACGAGTAAGGAACCCGTCTAGGGACGTCAGGGCAGTCAGGTGCCAGCCGCAAGGTGAGTCAGGGGTCACCACCTTACCCTCTCCCTTGGGCAGGGCTTTCCCTTTTCCCTCCCTGTGTGTGACGCCGGTCATTACATTATATCTGGCCCTTATTTTGTGTAGGTAAAAAAATATATATATATAATATTTTTTTACCTACTTAGAATCCAGTATGGATCAAATTGCTGCTCTGTCCAAACAATTTCATGGCCTGTCTTTGGAGGTGGCAGGATTGAAGGCGTCGGTCCTCCAGCAACAGCAGCAATTACAACAGACCGCAAGCCCAGCGGTTGCTACTGGTAACCAGGTTGTTGTGGAACCCAAGGTCCCTCTCCCTGACAGATTTTCTGGGGGAAGAGACAAGTTTTTGACATTCCGTGAGGCCTGTAAATTATACTTTAAACTGCGCCCTTACTCCTCTGGTAATGAAGAACAGCGGGTGGGGGTTGTTATTTCCCTGCTGCAGGGGGACCCGCAGTCCTGGGCGTTCTCTTTACCTACTGATTCCCAGGCTCTTCGGTCAGTGGATGAGTTGTTCGGGGCCTTGGGTCTCATATATGACGACCCTGACCGAGTCGCACTGGCGGAATCAAGATTACGGAGACTCCTACAAGGAGAGCGGCCGGTAGATGAGTATTGCTCTGACTTCCGTAGGTGGGCTACGGATACCCAATGGAACGACCCGGCTCTCAGGAGTCAGTTCTGCTCTGGGTTATCCGAAAGGGTTAAGGATGCGCTTGCATTATATGAGACCCCCTTTAGCCCTTGATGCGGTTATGTCCCTTTCTATCCAAATAGATAGACGCCTTAGGGACAGGTTGAAAAAACCGGAGCAATTGGTAACCCCTCCCAAGCAGCAGTTAGTCTGTACGGACTTAGACGAGCCTATGCAGCTAGGAGGAACTACTCGTCAGGTCCGTCCTCCTGAGGCTCGCTGTAGGCGTGGGGTTTGTTTTTTTTGTGGGGAGAGGGGTCATTTCATTAATGTCTGTCCTTCTTTCCTCAGAAACAAAAGACCGTCGGAAAACTACTAACCCCAGGCTGTGTGGAGGATGTCAGCCGGGGGGTATACGTTTCCTCCATACGTACATCGCAATTTGTGTTGCCAGCGGTTATTGTTTTTGGTGATAAGACGGAGACTATTTCTTTCTTTCTAGACAGTGGAGCAGGGGTAAATTTGATAGATGCCCATTTTGCCCGCACTATGGGTTTGTCTCTCTGTACGCTTCAGAGACCTATTCCCATATTCGCTATTGCTTCTGCTCCTCTGTCTCAGAGAAACCTCACCCACATTGTTCATAATTTACACCTTCGGGTAGGGGACCACCATAACGAGATGCTTTCATGTTATGTTCTGGTTGGTAGCGCACAATCCAGTGGTGGATTGGCAGGCCAGGGAGATATTGGAGTGGAGTGAGCAGTGCAGAGAAAATTGCTTAAATAGCAATTGCTTAGTCGCCTCCATAACTACCCTACCTACATTTATTTCGGATTTTGAGGACGTTTTTTCTGAAAAGGGTTGTCAGAAGTTACCACCTCATCGTCCTTATGATTGCCCGGTTAACCTTATTCCCGGCGCAAAATTACCCAAGACCAGGTTATATAATCTTTCAGGTCCAGAGAGACAAGCCATAAAAGATTATATCTCCGAGAGCTTGGCTAAGGGACACATCAGACCCTCTTCTTCACCCGTGGCTGCAGGGTTTTTCTTTGTTAAAAAGAAAGATGGGGGCCTGCGTCCTTGCCTAGATTTTCGCGAATTAAATCGGATAACCATCCGAGACCCATACCCTCTGCCTCTCATTCCTGACCTGTTTAACCAGATTGCGGGTGCTAGGTGGTTCTCCAAACTTGATCTTAGGGGGGCCTACAATCTGATTCGTATTAAGGAGGGGGATGAGTGGAAGACAGCTTTTAACACCCCTGAGGGGCATTATGAAAATCTAGTTATGCCTTTCGGTCTGACCAATGCTCCTGCCGTCTTTCAACATTTCGTTAATGACATTTTTAGTCATCTAATCGGCAGGTTTGTTGTAATATACCTAGATGATATTTTAATTTATTCGTCTGATCTGAGAACACATTTAGAGGGGGCAGTCCACCCCATCACTGTGATTACGGACTACAAAAATCTTCTGTACCTCAAATCAGCTAAGCGTCTCACCCCTAGACAGGCTAGGTGGTCGCTATTTTTTACCAGGTTTAACTTTGTGATTACCTATCGTCCTGGGGCAAAGAATACCAAGGCTGATGCACTATCTCGTTGTTTCCCTGGAGGGGGTAATGTGAGTGATCCGGTGCCCATTCTTCAAAGAGGAGTGGTTGTTTCTGCAGTACACTCTGTTCTGGAGGGGAAGGTGTTAGAGGCCCAGGGGGACGCCCCGGTCTCTTGCCTCTCAGAGAAATTGTTTGTACCGTTGAACCTACGTTTCGAATTATTAAAGGAACATCATAATTCGGCACTTGCTGGGCACCCGGGTAGTAAAGCAACCTTGGAGCTATTGTCTCGTCATTTTTAGTGGCTAAGGTTGCGTCAGGATGTATTGGATTTTGTGTCTTTTTTGTGTCTTCTTGTTCTACCTGTGCGCGCGCAAAAGTTTCACATACACGTCCTGCAGGGTCTCTATTACCACTCGTCATTCCCAATAGACCATAGACACATCTGTCAATGGAATTTATCACTGACTTACCTTTGTCTGCGGGTAAAACAGTTATTTTGGTAGTAGTGGACAGGTTTAGCAAAATGGTACACTTCATTGCGTTACCCGCACTACCTAATGCTAAGACTCTTGCTCAGGTATTCGTCAGTGAAATCGTGAAGCTTCACGGGGTCCCCTCCGATGTTGTTTCGGATCGGGGTACCCAGTTTATTTCTAAATTTTGGAAAGCTTTTTGTTCCCGTTTGGGGGTACACTTGTCCTTTTCCTCAGCTTTCCATCCTCAGTCGAATGGACAGACTGAGCGTACCAACCAAAACCTGGAGACATATCTAAGATGTTTTGTGTCTGAAAACCAAGAGTTGTGGTCATCATATTTACCGTTAGCTGAGTTTGCCATAAATAATCGTCGTCAGGAATCCACTGTCAAGTCACCATTTCTTGGTGCATATGGTTTTCATCCCCAATTCTGTACTTTCAAAGAGGGGGGGTCTTCTGGGGTTCCCGAAGAGGAACGGTTTTCGTCATCTCTTTCATCGGTATGGCAGAAGGTGCAAGCTAACTTGAAAAATATGGGAGGTAAATACAAATGCATTGCTGATAAGAGACGGTCGCCAGGTCCGGACCTAGGAGTGAATGACTATGTGTGGTTGTCTACTAGGAATATTAAATTGAAGGTTCCCTCTTGGAAACTGGGTCCTAGGTTTATTGGTCCTTACAAAATTGTAGCCATCATCAACCCCGTGGCTTTGTAGTTACCTCAGACTTTTAAAATCCATAATGTCTTTCATAAGTCGTTACTCAAAAAATATGTTCCACCTCTAGAACTGTCACCGCTGCCACCCCCTCCTGTTGTCGTGGATGGTAATCTAGAATTTCAGATATCCAAAATTGTTAATTCTCGTCGGGTCCGCCGCTCTCTTCAATATCTGGTGCATTGGAGAGGTTACGGCTCGAGGAAAGAATGTGGGTTCCTGCGTCTGAGGTAAACGCCGACAGGCTAGTTCGGGTTTTTCATGCCTCTCATCCTGAGAGACCTGGTCCTGAGTGTCCGGAAGCCCCTCGTAGAGAGGGGGGTACTGTCACGAGGGTGTCAAGAACCACGCCTGACTCCGTTATACCCGGGGTCAGGAAGTCGCAGCGGTTGGCTGCGCGCTCTATGTAAGATAGGGCTGTTTCCTTATGGTAGCTTTCTGGGTTTGCTTTGCAAACCCTTTTGGCTCACTCAGGGATCCGTAGCTCCTTCTCCTCAGCTGTTCCTTGTCTAGCACTCCCAACCTCCTTATATTCCCCTCTCACACTTCTCTGGTTGCCAGATATAGAGCTTCCTGCCTGGACATCTATTCTGACCCTCTGGAGCTGTGTTGCTGCGTTCTCTGGTTGTTGGTCCAGAACGCTACCCTTCGGATCCCTGTTGGACCTTTGTGGTCTGCTGTGGTAGCCCACCTGGGTGTATGTGTTTGTCTGTATTGTCTGTCCTCTCCCTGGTGTTTCCCTCTTAGTGTCAGTGGTGCGGACTAGCGATCCCATCGGCCCGTTCACTATCTAGGGCTCATTTTAGGGAAAGCCAGGGTTTAGGCACGTGATCGCCGCACGGGTGAGGAACCCGTCTAGGGACGTCAGGGCAGTCAGGTGCCAGCCGCAAGGTGAGTCAGGGGTCACCACCTTACCCTCTCCCTTGGGCAGGGCTTTCCCTTTTCCCTCCCTGTGCGTGACGCCGGTCATTACAAGGACCATCCCAATCGCCAGTCAGTCCAGTTCCTTCTCGCCGGATTCGAGAGGGGTTTCCACACGGGTTTCATTGCCCTCCCTCAAGTTTCCTGGGAGGAAAGGAACTTGCAGTCGGCTACCCAGGAGCCGGCGGCAGTGGCCACCTTATTGCAGGACGAGGATAGGGGTTCCTGCTGGGCCCGTTCCAGCCCATCCCCTTCGCCACTTGGAGGGTGAACCCAATTGGCCTGGTCACCAAGCAGTCCTCAAATAAAAGGCGTTTGATTTATGATTTGTCAGCTCCACACATGTCGCCTATTCCCAGCCTGAACTCCTTGATCCCATCAGAGGAGTTCTCCATGACATACTCGTCCATCGATGAGGCCATCCAGTATGTCCTGCTGGCCGGGGGAGGGGCTTTGTTGGCCAAGGCCGACATAGCAGACGCCTTCAAATTTCTCCCCATCCTTCCCCAGTTATGGAAATATTATGGCTTGCATTGGGCGGACGGGTACTACTTCGCCAACCGGCTCACCTTTGGATCCAAGAGCAGCCCCTGGCTGTTTGACAGATTCGCTTGCGCTCTGCATTGGATCCTAGTTCATCACGGGGGTCTGGACATGGTCATCCATTATCTAGACGATTTCCTGATCATCGAGAGGCCCCAGGGCACCCCCTCGGGGTTGGCAAGCTTGCTCCAGCTGTTCACCAGCCTCAAGGTCCCCGTGGCGACTGCTAAGACGGAGGGTCCAGGTACCAGGGTTACCTTCTTGGGCATTATCTTGGATTCGGTCCGCATGGAGGCCAGCCTCCCCGCGGCAAAGCTGGCTAAGATCCAGGCCGCCGTCTGTCTAGGGTCCTGTCCAAGCGGGAGCTCCAGTCCCTGTTGGACTACCTCAACTTCGCCTTCAAGATCATGCCCCAGGGCAGATCGTTCACTTCCCGGCTCCTCAGTCTCCTCCAGTCAGCTCCGGACCAGGATTCCACCGTCCAACTGGACAGGCATGCCATGGCGGATCTCCAGATGTGGCAGGCTTTCCTGGCCGGGTGGAACGGCATTTCCTTGTTCGTGCCATCCCCGGATGCCGCGTCCCCCACGGTTCGCGGACATCTTCCATCCGCAGTGGTTGGTCGGCAGTTGGCCGGTGGAACTCACATCCGAGGCCGGTTCCATGAAATCATCCCCGTTATTGGAGTTATACCCAATAGTGGCAGCCACTCAGGTTTGGGGTCCACTCTGGGCTAACAAGTCAGTGATTTTTAGGACGGACAGTCAGGTACTGGTAGAGGTCATCACGAAAGGGAGGGCCAAGTCTCAAAAAATCATGTCCCTTCTGCGCAGGCTCGTTTGGCTGTCTTTAAAATTTAATTTCCATATTTTCGCATTCCATATCCAGGGGGCAAAGAACGTGGCGGCCAACGCCTTATCCCGTTTTAATTATGACATCTTTTTTCAGGAACTTCCAGAGGCAGACCCCGTCGGTATTCCAGCTCCGCCGTTCAGCTCCCTCCTGTTGGACTAGGGCCCCTGATAGCGTCCGCCCGGACCTTAGTCCAGCATTCTCTAGCCGCCAATACCGCCAGGAATTATGATGCCGGGTTCAGAGTCTATAGTCAGTTCATAGACACCCATCCGCGGGGGGAGGTGGACGAAGTAACATTTCTCATGGCGTTCATAGCACATTGCCACTCTCAACGCCACCTGTCGTTCAACACCATCAAACTGTATTTGGCAGGCATTCAGCACCATCGGATGCTCGGTGACCCCTCTGCCAAGTCCATTCTGGCTAATCAGGCCATCAAAGCTACACTCAGGGGCATTCAGAAGGTTAGCACGGCGGTCCAGGTGCGCAGGCAACCAGTCTCAGGCGAGCTATTCCGCAGATTGTCCGTAGCCCTAGACGGCCTCCCTTTTGAGCACTCAGCCAGCATTACCACCAAAGCGGCCATGTACCTGGGGTTCTATGGGTTTCTCAGGCCTGGGGAGTTCACCTGCTGCACAATTAATCGTTCAACCCTGCTCAGGCGGCATTTTGTCTGGCATTCGGATCATTTCACACTGTCCATCCCGTCTACCAAAACCAATCAAGCAGGTCCTCCCACCGAGGTAGAGTTCTTCCCCACGTCCAATTGTTGGTGTCCTATCAAGGTACTCAATGAGCTCTTAGCCTCACTTCAGTCTCCCGCCTCAGACGGCCCGTTGCTCCGATAAACGGTAGGCTCCTTTCTTCTTCCCTTTTCATCGCCAACATCCGCACGCTGGCAGCAGGGTTGGGGTACAACCCTAGCACTATATCCGGGCACTCCTTCCGCATAGGGGCCGCTTACGCAGCATCCAGTCATCAGGTGCCGGCGCACGTTATCCGCAAGATGGGTCGTTGGCGGTCGTCATGCTACGCAAGGTACATTCCCAACCCACAGGTCGAAATCTCCAGAGCCTTTTGTTCATTAGCTTTATAGGTCTCATTTTGCTCAAATAAAACTATTGCACCCTACTCCGTGCCAGTCCTCATCATTTTGCCCACATATTTAGGCCTTACCTCGTCTCTGGCTCCGGGCACACTCCAGCCAGATAGGTCAGGGCAGTACGTAGGCATGCCTCTTCTGTTCCTCGCTCAGCTCCTACTACAAATATATATATATATATATATATTTGTGGTCACGGCTACGGAAGAGAGCTAGTACCCTGAAGAACCGCTACCCTAACTAAATGGCTGGAGGGGTGCCCTTAGCCATGCTGTGGGTAGGCCTATAAGGGGGCATACCCTGAGGAATATGGAAAGAAAAGGGGAGGGAGGGTGGGGCACTGGAAACGCACGCAAGTAAGATGAGGGCGTGCCTCTGTTTTAAAGGTGCCTGCGCCCCTCCCACAAATGCAGGCTGACTTATCGGCCATAATCTATTTGTGGTTACGGCTACGGAAGAGAGATAGTACCCTGAAGAACCGGGACCTAACTGAATGATGGTTTGCTACCCTAACTAAATGGCTGGAGGGGTGCCCCTAGCCATGCCGTGGGTAGGCCTATAAGGGGGCAAAAACAACCAAGTAGAGTAGAGAGTACCTTTATTGCAGCTGAACAACTTACAACGCCAAACTGCGAAAAGCCTTGGATATCTCGGCCTGGGGGTTCGGGATATAACGCGCAAAGCATGAGGAGCGTCAGCGGCCCATTTTACGGATAACATGGCCGGGGACGTTATGCTTTGAAGCAGCGGATGCTGCCCCAATGTGGAAGGAGTGCCCTGAAATTGCCTTGGGGTCGAAGCCCAAACCAGAAGTCAGGATACGAATGTGTGAAATGAACTGGGAAGCTGTGATGGCCCTGACTTTAAACGGGAGCAAAGGACTGTCCGGGGCGGAGTCTCCCAAAACTGCCAACAAACTCCTGAGGACCTGAACTGGGCACCATGGATTGAAAGCCTGAAAATACTTTACCTCCACTAGTGGCCCCACCTGAGAAGTTTTGGAAATGAGGAGGTATAGGGAGAAATGGTCGCCACGCCATACCAGCTGACCCCTGGTTAAACCCTTGGTCCTGGCCGAAACGCTGGTAAATTCGCCGGGTCTTAAGAACCCATAGAAACTAAGGTACATGGCCGCCTTGATGACTGTGCTGGAATGGAGCCCAAAAGGAAGACCATCTAGGGAGGTGGAAAGCTTCCTAAATAATTCCCCTGACACCGGCTGTCTGCTCGGGATGGCCCCTTCGCTACTCTTCTGAACGCCCCTGAGCGTCACCCAAGCTGCCTAGGACAAAAAAAAATACCTACTCTCTGGATCCTCCAACATGGAAAAATGCTGGACTCCGGCGAAGTATAACCTGATAGTGTTGAAGGACAGTTTGAGGTCAGTATGACAGTAAGCTATGAAGGCTGTGATGTAAGTGGTCCTGTCAGTGTCCTTTCTTGGATGCAGGAGTGTGAAACTGTTGAAAGTGTTCCACGCGGTTCTGTAATTCCTGGCCGTGTTAACAGACAGAGACTTCTGCATCAGAGACTTTGCTGAAGAAATGAATGATTTTAATCCATTATTAGAGTTTGATACATCGGAGGGGGTAGCCCCACTCGGTCTGCCTCCAGCATGATCTGGAAAAAAGTATTGAAATTAATACGAGACAACGCATCTGCGGCGACGTTACGTATGCCCTGAATGTGCCTGCATGACACATGGAAATTAAATTGCAGCGAGAGCCAAACCAGCATGCGGACAAAAGACATGATCTGGGGTGACTGCGATCTGCCCTTGGCGATGATATCTACCACTGTCTGGTTGTCGGTGATAAACGCCACGGAAGAATTGGCCCATTGTCTGCCCCAGACTTGGGCCGCCGCCACAATTGGGTAAAACTCTAACAAGGGAGAAGATTTCAAAGCGGCACTGGCTGATAAAACCTCTGATGGCCAAGTGCCCGCAAACCACTGATTTCCACAGATTGCCGCGAAACCCCCGGAGGCGGCGGTGTCCGAGAAAATCAAGGTGGATGCTGGCCCCAGTTGCAGAAAAAACATTGAGACTCCGTTCCATTCGGCCAGAAAGTCCCTCCACATGGCCAGGTCGGCCATGGCTTGGGCATCTAAGGTAATGAGGCTGTCTTGCACGGGAGCTGAGGGAAGTAGCTGCAGGAGCCTGGACATGAAGGCTCTACCTTGGGGCATGACTCTAGTGGCAAAATTTAGCATTCCTAGTAGGGACTGCAACTCTACCTTGACACAGGTCCTACTGCCCACCGCCTTTGAGATGGCATGCCTGATCTTTGTGAGCTTCTCAGCTGGTAACCTGGCCTCCATTTTCTCTGTGTCCAAGATTATGCCCAGGAAGGTGATTACCGTCGCGGGGCCTTCTATTTTTGAGGGTGCCACCGGTACATTGAGTTTGGAAAAAAGCTGGAGAAGAGCCTGGAGCTTACTTGGCTTGCAATCTGGCCTTTCTATCAAAAGAAAATCATCCAGGTAATGGATGACCAGCGGACAGTCGCAGTGGTTGACCAAGATCCAGTGCAAGGCCTGCGCAAACTGGTCAAACAGCTAGGGGCTGCTTTTGGACCCGAAAGTCAGGCGATTTGCAAAGAAGTACTGGTCTTGCCACTTGATCCCATAGAACTTCCAAAGCTATGGCTGGATGGGCAGCAGCTTGAAAGCGTCGGCAATGTCCTCCTTGGCCAACCATGCCCCCCTGCCTACCTGAAGGATGAGTTGAATGGCCTCGTGTATGGAAGAATAGCGCATGAAAAACTCCTCGGAGGGGACTAACGAGTTTGAGCTGGGTGTGCTGGAGCCATGAGGTGCAGCCAGGTCATAGATCAAACGTTTTTTATAGGTGAATTGTTTTGACACAATGCCTATGGGATTGATTCTCCAGAGGTCAAACGGAACAACGGAAAAAGGACCAATGAGGAACCCCTTCTCTATTTCAGACTTTATTAGAGTCCCCACTGGCTCAGGATCCCTGGTAGCTGACAGGAGGTTGGGACCCTCCCAAGTGGACTGTGGAAGAGCTACCAGACCTGTGTGAAAGCCTGTAGCGAATCCGGAGACCAGAAATTGAACAAACTGCGGGTTGTGGTGGCCCTGCAGAAGGGCTGCCAGTAAATCCAAGCTGACCCCGGTTAGTCAGGATGGCCTGGAGGACCTTTGAGGACAAGCCATTTGAGGGTGAGTCCTGAAACATACGGCACATACATAAAGGGCCCTACATTTATTATAGTAAGAGGCGTTCTGGTTAAAATTGTTACAGACCTGGCTGTTACCCAGGAAAACTATGGGACGCCCCGGCTTATCCGTGGTTAGGCCAGACCGTTGTTGAGACCCGGAGCTACTGGGAAGGGATCTGCCCTGAGACGTGGAGGGTCCTGCATTGGGGCACCACTCTGCGGAGCGGGCAATAGACTGGCAAGAGGCACACGCCGGGGCCTTGAGCCCTGCGAAGTGCCGGCAAAAAAGCTCCATGTCCATGGCAGCCCAGTTTGTGATGTGTTGGAATTGGACCAGAGCGGCGGCAGCTTTGGCCGAAAATGAGCGATGGTAATCGTAGAACGCTTGCCCACCGTACTCATGGCCCAAGTCCGTGACTCTGTAAAGGTAAATGTCCAACTCCTCTCGTCTCTCAGGATCGACAGAGCAAATGACATCCCTGAATAAACTGAATGCCAGGACGAACTCAGTGATGGACAGTTTTTTGTTTAGGCGGGGATCCCTGGCCTTACGATGGACACGTCGCCGCATGCGATTGTTTTACTTTCTATTGTGTCATGAGTAGCTATGAGAATGGACGCTAGGTTGACGTCTTTACCCTCTAAGATATCTTTTTTGATGTTGCTGGGGATGAAATGCGAGGGAGCTACTTCAGGCGCGCTTAGGACCCTACCTGAGGGAACAGGCCCTGAAGTGGAGGCTACAGGCAAGGGTGAAGTGGACCGGCAAGAAGCCAGCCCCTGGTAGGATTCGACTGCCAGGAGTCTGGACTGCACGTCCGAAATTCAGGAGGCAATGTTGTTCATCATAGAATGCAGCTGTGTCAGAGATAGCTGGAGAGTAGACATGGAGACTTGCTCCAAGTCTGGGGCTGCTGGTTCAGCCATCAGCAGTCTATATAATTCTGCCTTTCGGGCGGAAGCAGGGTGTTGGATCCCTCTCCTGTTAAGTTCTGCAATACACTTAGGAATTGTCGATCTCCTTAAAGAAGAGGAGCTGGGCCGCTCGGATGCGGGTGTTTCTGGAATCGATAGGGCCTCCTCGATGTTGGAAGTATGCGACATACTGCAGCTGCGAGGTGACAAACAGAAAATTAATATCTGAGCTGGAAGCCCTGTATTTCAAAAGAGACACCCGAGCCGTGAATAGTGGTTGAAGAAGAACTAGTGAGTGGCCGAGTGCCTAGTGTTCTGAAAAAACGGGCGCTACTGTGGAGGACCTTACCAGACTAGAGCGTGAAATGACGTAAGGAAGCTACAAAACAACGTGGCCACAGACAGGGAGTTAGAAAACAGAAGAAAATGAACATCAAACCTGAAATCGTACCGGAGAAAGAGAATATGGATTTGAGTCAGAAAACATGACAGGCGACAGATATGGTAATTAACAACGTGAACCTGACACGTAACAGGCAGCAGAGATGGAAAATAATAAAAAATGTGAAACCTTAAGCGTAACAGGCAACAGCGGAGAACGTGAGCCTGAAGCGTAACAGGCTTGTAAGCCCGAACGTGACAGGCAATAGACATGGTTTTACATAAACGTAAGCCCGAAGCGGAACAGGCAACAAATGGTAATTAAAAAACGTAAGCCTGAAACGGAACAGGCAACAGACATGGTATGTTATAAACGTAAGCCCGAAGCGTAACGGGCAACAGATGGTAATTAAAACGTAAGCCTGAAACGTAACAGGCAACAGACATAGTATGTTATGAACGTAAGCCCGTAGCGTAACGGGCAACAGATGGTAATTAAAAAACGTAAGCCTGAAACGTAACAGGCAACAGACATGGTATGTTATAAACGTAAGCACGAAGCGTAACGGGCAACAGATGGTAATTGAAAATGTAAGCCTGACACGTAACAGGCAGCAGACATGGTATTTATAACGTAAGCCCGAAACTTAACAGGCAACAGATGGAAATTAAACGTAAGCCTGAAACGTAACAGGCAACAACATGGTATTGACAGACGTGAGCGTGAAGCGAAAACAGGCAACGAACGTGGTAATGCGAAATAAAGTGAACCTGCAACGTGACAGGTGACAAACATGGTGACTGCAAAGGGAGACTGAAGCGGACAGCAATAGAAATGGTAGTTACCAACCCTGGGGAGGCCAATCATGACTGGCAGTGACATTGTGACGTGGGACTGAGTGACGGGAATGAGTGTGATGTAGCAGAGTGGAA
The DNA here is from genome assembly GCF_905171765.1 of Bufo bufo. Classification (NCBI taxonomy): domain Eukaryota; kingdom Metazoa; phylum Chordata; class Amphibia; order Anura; family Bufonidae; genus Bufo; species Bufo bufo. The sequence goes on along the minus strand of NC_053395.1, from coordinate 107,444,195 downwards.
TAGGCGGCGGTCAGTTCAGACGGAACTGTTTGAGAGAACCTCGGCTGACGGTATGTATCTAGAACAGTAAAGCACCCAGGGTCTGCAAAATAATCAGTATCGTGAGGGGGGCAAGTTAATGTCCAGAGACCGCGCCATTTAAAAAAAATATATAATTTCACCAATGACATTGGGATCCTGATGTGTCCCTGCACTTTTGTGGAATTGTTCTGTTATGTTATCAGCCTCAACCTGAGACTATGAACTAAAGCCCTGATGTATGGCCAATTGCCAGCGGGACGTTATGTGATGTGTAGAAAGTTATTGTACTTCAGACACCAGGCTGAAATCAGCAAGGGGCAGCTGATGGGACACGGTGCGCAGTGGTGCCATCTAACTGCAGCAATGCGCTGTTTGTGATGGTGCCAGTGAAAGTGTTATGGTTTCACTTGAAAGAGGCACCCTTCCACGCTGCCATGCCCGGCCGGCCCCGTGAAGCAGCCCCCCCCCCACCGTCACATCACTGGCTCCGCCCCCCCCTCTTCCCCCGCAGGTGTGCAGGGCAAGAGGAGGACCAGCGACGCGACGGGAGCCGGGAGGAAGCGCAGATCAGTGCTGAGAGAGGGAGCCGGACCACGTGACAGGAGTCGGAGGTGGGTTGTAATTACCCGGAAGGACAGACGAGGACGACGGTGGACCGGAGGGACCCCGACGGGTCCTACTTAACTGACGAGCTGCGCTGTTGCAGAGGGTGTGACGTTCGTGGCGGGAATCTAGCACCGGAAACGCACGCAAGTAAAATGAGGGCGTGCCTCTGTTTTAAAGGTGCCTTCGCCCCTCCCACAAATGCAGGCTGACTTTTCAGCCTTAATCTATATACACTGCTCAAAAAAATAAAGGGAACACTTAAACAACACAATGTAACTCCAAGTCAATCACACTTCTGTGAAATCAAACTGTCCACTTAGGAAGCAACACTGAGTGACAATCAATTTCACATGCTGTTGTGCAAATGGGATAGACAACAGGTGGAAATTATAGGCAATTAGCAAGACACCCCCAATAAAGGAGTGGTTCTGCAGGTGGTGACCACAGACCACTTCTCAGTTCCTATGCTTCCTGGCTGATGTTTTGGTCACTTTTGAATGCTGGCGGTGCTTTCACTCTAGTGGTAGCATGAGACGGAGTCTACAACCCACACAAGTGGCTCAGGTAGTGCAGCTTATCCAGGATGGCACATCAATGCGAGCTGTGGCAAGAAGGTTTGCTGTGTCTGTCAGCGTAGTGTCCAGAGCATGGAGGCGCTACCAGGAGACAGGCCAGTACATCAGGAGACGTGGAGGAGGCCGTAGGAGGGCAACAACCTAGCAGCAGGACCGCTACCTCCGCCTTTGTGCAAGGAGGAACAGGAGGAGCACTGCCAGAGCCCTGCAAAATGACCTCCAGCAGGCCACAAATGTGCATGTGTCTGCTCAAACGGTCAGAAACAGACTCCATGAGGGTGATATGAGGGCCCGACGTCCACAGGTGGGGGTTGTGCTTACAGCCCAACACCGTGCAGGACGTTTGGCATTTGCCAGAGAACACCAAGATTGGCAAATTCGCCACTGGCGCCCTGTGCTCTTCACAGATGAAAGCAGGTTCACACTGAGCACATGTGACAGACGTGACAGAGTCTGGAGACGCTGTGGAGAACGTTCTGCTGCCTGCAACATCCTCCAGCATGACCAGTTTGGTATTGGGTCAGTAATGGTGTGGGGTGGCATTTCTTTGGAGGGCCGCACAGTCCTCCATGTGCTCGCCAGAGGTAGCCTGACTGCCATTAGGTACCAAGATGAGATCCTCAGACCCCTTGTGAGACCATATGCTGGTGCGGTTGGCCCTGGGTTCCTCCTAATGCAAGACAATGCTAGACCTCATGTGGCTGGAGTTCCTGCAAGACAAAGGCATTGATGCTATGGACTGGCCCGCCCGTTCCCCAGACCTGAATCCAATTGAGCACATCTGGGACATCATGTCTCGCTCTATCCACCAACGTCACGTTGCACCACAGACTGTCCAGGAGTTGGCAGATGCTTTAGTCCAGGTCTGGGAGGAGATCCCTCAGGAGACCGTCCGCCACCTCATCAGGAGCATGCACAGGCGTTGTAGGGAGGTCATACAGGCACGTGGAGGCCACACACACTACTGAGCCTCATTTTGACTTGTTTTAAGGACATTACATCAAAGTTGGATAAGCCTGTAGTGTGTTTTACCACTTTAATTAGAAATTTGATTTCCATTTTTTTATTTTTGTGTGATTTTGTTGTCAGCACATTCAACTATGTAAAGAACAAAGTATTTCAGAAGAATATTTAATTAACTCAGATCTAGGATGTGTTATTTTTGTGTTCCCTTTATTTTTTTGAGCAGTGTATATATATATATATATATATATATATATATATATATAGTAGGAAAAGATTCAGTGAAACATAATTTATACATTTAAAGCTCTGCTCTTTCTCTATACTTAAGTCCGCTCACGTGTACAGTTATTAATGACTGACAACTATTTCTGTATACATAATTACATACAAGTATAAGCAAGATATTGCTGCATTTGTGGGAGGGGAGGCTGATTACAAGGCTATTCATACGTACCTGTGGGCCCAGGCTGGCTGATTACTAGGCTATTTATAGGCACCTGTGGGCCCAGGCTGATGCCGATTCAGCTGATTTCACTACCTCTGGGTCAGCTCTAGGATACAGCAGCATGGTGTGGAGGCTCCTTATGGCTGGGCGACGGCAGAATGTCTCAAGCGGGCACTGGTATTCATGGTAGGATCGGAGTTGTTTGCGCGCTGCGGTCAGCGACATGTAGCGCTCTGGGATGAAGCAGAGTTTGGGCGCTGATGGTCGAACGAGGGTTGTTTGTATTGTTTGTCCGGCATTCAGAGCCCTGGTGGGGCCATTGCATACAGTTATTGGGGTAGCATGTGCTTAGAGTAAGCATGGTTGTATGTTTTCTGATACCTGGTTTACATGCGGGGCGCATGTCTGCAGTTGGCTCAAGCTATGCATGCTGTGTTTAAAGGGTTTCTACCACTTTGTTTTCACATAATTAGCTTTCAGACACTAGCGATCCGCTAGTGTCTGCTCTAACAAACAATCCTAATATAATAGCTTTTGGGGCAGCCGTTTCGCTAAAAAAAGAACTTTTATTGATATGCTAATGAGCCTCTAGGTGCTATGGGGGCGTCAGCACCTAGAGGCTCGGTCTACCTTCACAAACTGCCGCCGCCCAGCGCGTCCCTCCAGCCCGCCCATCTCCTCCGGAATGCGATCAAGCGGACGAATTCTCGCGCATGTGCCGTGCGCGTCTGCATTCGGCGCATGCGCAGTGAATGTCTGACCGCTTCCCTGCTCAGACATCTCCACTGCGCCTGCGCCGATGACGTCATAGTGCTCCGAGGAACAGGCGCAGTGGAGATGTCTGTGCAGGGAAGCGGTCAGACATTCACTGCGCATGCGCCGAATACAGACATTCACTGCGCATGCGCCGAATACAGACGCGCACGGCGCATGCGCGAGAATTCGTCCGCTTGATCGCATTCCGGAGGAGATGGGCGGGCTGGAGGGACGCGCTGGGCGCAGGGCCGGTACAAGGCAGGGGCCGAAGGAGCGGGTGCCCTGGGCGCTACCATTTGCGGACAGGAGGGGGCCGCAGGTGAAGTGCCAGCAGCAGTGGCGTCGCCAGGGGGGGGCCAGAGGGGGCCACGGCCCCCCTACATCATGCTGTGCCCCCCCATGTGCCCCCCCAACTAAAATGACCCCCCCCCCCCCAAGTGAGCAGCCGCCGCCGGGCACAGGGAGATGAGCGCTTCCATTGCGCTCATCTCCATTGTAAACTGTCTGTGCCAGCGGAGGTGCAGGGGAGGGAGAGGCGTGTCCCTTCCCTTTCCTCTGATAGGCTGCAGGCAGGCACCGAAGTGGAGGAGAGGCCCCGCCCCCTAATTACTCCTGTTTACCTTTCTAAAGCTAAAGGACCTTTGATGATGTCATCACAGGTCCTGTAAGGGAACTGCACAGTGTAAAGTGTAGTTCCCAGGTTAGAACAGTGCATCTGCCAGGACCTGTGATGACATCATCTTCAACATCACAGGTCCTGCAGAATCTAGCAAAGGAACTGCACCAAAAATGGTGTAGTTCCTAGGTTTCAAAGGTACATCTGCCAGGACCTGTGATGACATCATCACAGGTCCTTCAACCCCTAACAGCAAGTATTAAAAGTTCACAAGCAGCTCTGTATTGATCCATACAGACTGGAATGGAGAGGTAAGAGGAGGTCCTCCACTTTTCATCATTTACCCCCCCCCCCCTCCATGCCCTGTTTTTACTCATTGCTCACTCATGTATACTACTTCAGACAGTTACCACTACCTCATGTACCTCACAGTGACTATAATGCATAACTGACCACATATTTCTATAAACACTGCATCTACAGTATTATACCTTCTATGTGTCACATCAATACACTGCTCTGTATATATATATATATATATATATATATATACACACACATACATGCACACACACTGCATATATTACACAGTATTATACATGCAATATGTACAGATATATAGTATATACCGCAGTGCACTGATATGTGAGGTATGAGGTATAATAGATGCTGTGTGTACAGATATCAGTACACTTCTGTATATACTATATATGTGAGGTACGAGGTATAATAGATGCAGTGTGTACAGATATATAGTATATACAGCAGTGTACTGATATGTGAGGTACGAGGTGTCAATACACTGCTGTATTTACTATATACCTGTACACACTGCATCTATTATACCTCGTACCTCACATATTACACTACTGTATACACTGCATATATTATACCCCGTACCTCACATATCAGTACACTGCTGTATATACTATATACCTGTACACACTGCATCTATTATACCCTGTACCTCACATATCAGAACACTAGGGAATATACTATATACCTGTACACACTGCATCTATTATACCGCGTACCTCACATAACTGTACACTGCTGTATATAATATACATCTGCATCTATTATACCTCTTTTGTGTGCCAGGGCTGTTTTGTAATCCCATTCCGGCCCTGATGGCATAAATTATAAAACGCAGCAGCAAGAATAGTTCATGGAACAAAGGGAGGGGCTATAAAAGGGGAATGGGGGCCCAATTTAGATTCCTGCTATGGGGCCCAGTGATTTTTATGTACGCCCCTGGCTGCAGGCACTAGGCCGGCAGCCTATCAGAGGCCGGCGCAATGACGTCATCGTGCCACCTGAGCCTTACATTACAGCGTGGGACACAGGAAGAGGCTGGATCGCATCGCTGACACTTAGGTAAGTATAAGTGTTTTTTTTTTGTTTTTTTTTACAATAGTGTTACTGGCACATTGGGGGGGCTTATTACAAAACTGGCACATGATGATGGGGGGGACTTTATACTGGCACATGATGATGGGGGGGAACTTTATAGTGTCTGTGACTTTCAAAGTCCCACAGTCCTTTGTTCTATTGCTTTAAGTATATTCTTGTTTTGAAACAACATTGATTCTTTCTTAAAAACGGGGGGGGGGGGGGGGGGGGGGGGCGCAGTTTGCCATCTTCGCCCTGGGCACCAAATGGCCTTGTCCCAGCCCTGGCTGGGCGGCTGTATTTTGTGAAGGTAGACCGAGCCTCTAGGTGCTAATGACGCCCCCATAGCACCTAGAGGCTCATTAGCATATCTATATAAGTTCAATTTTTTGCGAAACGGCAGGACAATAAACAGTTATATTAGGATTGTTTGGGAGAGCAGACACTAGCGGATCGCGGAGTGTGGCGTACCTGGAGATCCTGGGGTCGGCAAGGGTAAATAGCTGCTTCTCCGCAGCATGCAGTATTAGAGTCCGGCTCCCCATGCGGTATGGGTGCCCAGCCGGCGGGGGGTCGGACCCCTAGGTGAGGGGGGGCACCCCCGCACTGGTGCACTCTGCCAGGGAGCTGTGCGGCTCCCCACGTGGCACACGATTCAAACCGGCGGGGCCCATGGTAAAGGAAGGGCTCCCCCTGCCCCGGTGCACATTGCCGGGGAGCTGCGCCGCTCCCCACGCGGTACGAGTGTCCAGCCGGCGGTGGGTCGGCCCCTGGCTGAGGGGGGGCTCCCCCCCACTGTGCACTCTGCCAGGGAGCAGCGTGAGCTCCCCACGCGGCTATGTGTAAAGGTGCAGGGGACACCGTGTCCCCGCTCCTCATCTTCAATAAAGTCTGACACGGGCCGCCGTGCCGTTAGTTAGGCAGGGATCAGGGGTGGGAGTACTAGGCTCGGTCAGGGGGAGCAGATCATAGGCGGTGGCTGGCTTCATTCTGCCGGCCGTACATAAGGTTTCCAAGGGGGTTATTTAGGCACAGGGTGTTAGTTAGTCCATGCAGGTGATCTTCTTTATACCATGCTCTTCATGCTCATACTCAGAGCTGTGCCCATACCATGTTTTTAGGCACCACTCGCATCCAGAGCTGCATTCACCCACTTGTTCTTACATTATGTGTTATACTCTGCTTCCACTTAAAGCTGCATTTCTTTTCATTGCTACATTATGGTTACTCAGTATTCTTACTAGGGCTATCAGCACACCGCTCTGATACTGCTCTTCCTATAAACATAGCCGCTTTCTTTTCAGGCTTACGTTTCTTTCCTCGGTGGTTTGTTACATTCCATAGGTCTACCTTTTCTGTTCACTTCAAAAAAGAAGAAAAAGAAAAAAATAAGTTTTTTTTTTTGTGGTGTTCTTTAGTCCTGCTATGCATTCACTTAGACTCGTCTCCTTTACTTCTGGTCCCCTGCCCCAGTTAACCAAATAGCTCCCTAGCAGTCAGTGGGCCAATAGGAGTAAGTTCCTACTATGTTTTCACAGTTGTTCATTCGTTTGTCACGACAGGGGTCTTCTCTTAGCGAACTGCAATGCCTCTGGCTCTTGTTTTTCTCCCATCTGTTTCAATTTCGCGGTTGGTTTAATGTTTCGTTTATGCACGTGGTTCAGATCACTAATGTCTATGCATTTTCCTTTACAGGGAGTGCAGAATTATTAGGCAAGTTGTATTTTTGAGGATTAATTTTATTATTGAACAACAACCATGTTCTCAATGAACCCAAAAAACTCATTAATATCAAAGCTGAATATTTTTGGAAGTAGTTTTTAGTTTGTTTTTAGTTTTAGCTATTTTAGGGGGATATCTGTGTGTGCAGGTGACTATTACTGTGCATAATTATTAGGCAACTTAACAAAAAACAAATATATACCCATTTCAATTGTTTATTTTTACCAGTGAAACCAATATAACATCTCAACATTCACAAATATACATTTTTGACATTCAAAAACAAAACAAAAACAAATCAGTGACCAATATAGCCACCTTTCTTTGCAAGGACACTCAAAAGCCTGCCATCCATGGATTCTGTCAGTGTTTTAATCTGTTCACCATCAACATTGCGTGCAGCAGCAACCACAGCCTCCCAGACACTGTTCAGAGAGGTGTACTGTTTTCCCTCCTTGTAAATCTCACATTTGATGATGGACCACAGGTTCTCAATGGGGTTCAGATCAGGTGAACAAGGAGGCCATGTCATTAGATTTTCTTCTTTTATACCCTTTCTTGCCAGCCACGCTGTGGAGTACTTGGACGCGTGTGATGGAGCATTGTCCTGCATGAAAATCATGTTTTTCTTGAAGGATGCAGACTTCTTCCTGTACCACTGCTTGAAGAAGGTGTCTTCCAGAAACTGGCAGTAGGACTGGGAGTTGAGCTTGACTCCATCCTCAACCCGAAAAGGCCCCACAAGCTCATCTTTGATGATACCAGCCCAAACCAGTACTCCACCTCCACCTTGCTGGCGTCTGAGTCGGACTGGAGCTCTCTGCCCTTTACCAATCCAGCCACGGGCCCATCCATCTGGCCCATCAAGACTCACTCTCATTTCATCAGTCCATAAAACCTTAGAAAAATCAGTCTTGAGATATTTCTTGGCCCAGTCTTGACGTTTCAGCTTGTGTGTCTTGTTCAGTGGTGGTCGTCTTTCAGCCTTTCTTACCTTGGCCATGTCTCGGAGTATTGCACACCTTGTGCTTTTGGGCACTCCAGTGATGTTGCAGCTCTGAAATATGGCCAAACTGGTGGCAAGTGGCATCTTGGCAGCTGCACGCTTGACTTTTCTCAGTTCATGGGCAGTTATTTTGCGCCTTGGTTTTTCCACACGCTTCTTGCGACCCTGTTGACTATTTTGAATGAAACGCTTGATTGTTCGATGATCACGCTTCAGAAGCTTTGCGATTTTAAGAGTGCTGCATCCCTCTGCAAGATATCTCACTATTTTTGACTTTTCTGAGCCTGTCAAGTCCTTCTTTTGACCCATTTTGCCAAAGGAAAGGAAGTTGCCTAATAATTATGCACACCTAATATAGGGTGTTGATGTCATTAGACCACACCCCTTCTCATTACAGAGATGCACATCACCTAATATGCTTAATTGGTAGTAGGCTTTCGAGCCTATACAGCTTGGAGTAAGACAACATGCATAAAGAGGATGATGTGGTCAAAATACTCATTTGCCTAATAATTCTGCACGCAGTGTAGGTCTGGCTCACGTTGTAATTACTTATCGTCACTGTAAGGCAGTGTTTCTCAAATAGTGGGGCGCACCCCCAGGGGAGGCGCCAGGCTCCGTGAAGGGGGGCTCGTTCAGGGCCGGCCTTTGGGGTGTGCGAATTTCTTCTGTATAATGCCGGCAGGCATTATGAATGAAGCAGGCGACGCAGACAAGTGACGTCACTGAGAGACGCGCAGGCCGCCCGGCCCGCCTGCCGGCATTATACAGAAGATATACCGTACTATTAGGAGTGAGGGGGGCATGTTTAATAACTTTAAACGGCGGCGGCGGGCACACGGAATCGGTGGATGGCACAGTTAAGGGGTGGGGGTCTGTGGATGGCACTGTTATGGGCTGGGGGGGGCACTGTGGATGGCACTGTTATGGGGTGGGGGGTCTGTGGATGGCACATATATAACAGTGCCAGCCACAGATCCCCCCCATAAGTGTCCGTCATCCACAGATCCCCCCATAAGTGTCCGTCATCCACAGATCCCCCCATAAGTGTCCGTCATCCACAGATCCCCCCCATAAGTGTCCGTCATCCACAGATCCCCCCCATAAGTGTCCGTCATCCACAGATCCCCCCCATAAGTGTCCGTCATCCACAGATCCCCCCATAAGTGTTCGTCATCCACAGATCCCCCCATAAGTGTCCGTCATCCACAGATCCCCCCATAAGTGTCCGTCATCCACAGATCCCCCCATAAGTGTCCGTCATCCACAGATCCCCCCATAAGTGTCCGTCATCCACAGATCCCCCCATAAGTGTCCGTCATCCACAGAGCCCCCCATAAGTGTCCGTCATCCACAGATCCCCCCATAAGTGTCCGTCATCCACAGATCCCCCCATAAGTGTCCGTCATCCACAGATCCCCCCCATAAGTGGCAGTCATCCACAGATCCCCCCCATAAGTGTGTGTCCGATCCACATTTCTTTCTTTTTTTATTCTCTTATACGTTAATAAGGATAGTGTTATGCAGAGGTGTACTTATAACAATTTTATAGACAAATGATACTATTTACAGTTGCGTGGGGGGCGCGAAATGTTTTCTTCTTCCTAGGGGGGGCATGACAGAAAATAATTGAGAAGCACTGCTGTAAGGTCATCCAGTTCAGTCTCTTGGCTTCGGGGGGCCTCATGGCTTCGGGGGCCCGATGACCATTCTTCATGTTCGTTAGGTGTACAATATAGTTGTAGGCTGGTTAGCTTCCTAGGTTATTGTCGGAGAGAGTAATGGTTATGCGAGTCCACAAGTCATACTGGTGCTGCATAAGTGGTTTATATGTAAAAAAATTAAATAAAATAATTAAAAAAAATAATAATTATAATCCGCCATTAGAGTCTCTCACGCATGGCTTCTCCGTTTTAGTGTTACACATATGACTCCGCCATTAGAGTCGCTCACGCATGGCTTCTCCGTTTTAGGTTTACACATATGACTCCGCCATTAGAGTCTCTCACGCATGGCTCCGCCATTAGAGTCTCTCACGCATGGCTCCGCCATTAGAGTCTCTCACGCATGGCTTTTCCATTTTAGGTTTACACATATGACTCCGCCATTAGAGTCTCTCACGCATGGCTCCGCCATTAGAGTCTCTCACACATGGCTTCTCCGTTTTAGGTTTACACATATGACTCCGCCATTAGAGTCTCTTACGCATGGCTTTTCCGTTTTAGTTTTACACATATGACTCCACCATTAGTCTCTCACGCATGGCTTCTCTGTTTTAGTTTTACACATATGACTCCGCCATTAGAGTCCCTCACACATGGCTCCGCCATTAGTCTCTCACGCATGGCTTCTCCGTTTTAGGTTTACACATATGACTCAGCCATTAGAGTCTCTCACGCATGGCTCTGCCATTAGAGTCTCTCACGCATGGCTTCTCCGTTTTAGGTTTACACATATGACTTCGCCATTAGAGTCTCTCACGCATGGCTTCTCCCTTTTAGTTTTACACATATGACTCGGCCATTAGTCTCTCACGCATGGCTTCTCCGTTTTAGTTTTACACATATGACTCCACCATTAGTCTCTCACGCATGGCTTCTCCGTTTTAGTTTTACACATATGACTCCACCATTAGTCTCTCACGCATGGCTTCTCCGTTTTAGTTTTACACATATGACTCCGCCATTAGAGTCCCTCATGCATGGCTCAGCCATGAGTCTCCCGCGCATGGCTTCTCCGTTTAAATTTTACACACATAACCCATTCGAGGCCGGCTGCGTGGTCCCACCACAAGTAGGATCCATGTCTTTTTCTGCCTTCAGACCCACTCGCATGGCTCGGTCATCTTTGGCTCGCAATACAATTTTTCTTGTGGTGGCTCGCACGCGTGGCTTGTGCCATTAGAGCCTCACTCACATTATTGTTTTTCTCTGACTTTTATTTTCTAGGTTGTTTTCTTTATAAGCAGTCATCCCAAGCCTGCCTTTGCGGACATCACCTTCTCCCAGGCATGCTTACTTCATCTACAAACTCGGGCTGAGGGTGTTGGTGTCTGGCCTAAGTCCTGGGTATCGGTCTGTCTTCCAGTAGGAGGTACAGTAATAAGGCGCAATTTATGAAGTCTGTCACGTCTACAGACACGACAAATCCTATCACGACTACAGGCGCTGCATACATAGTTTATCACGACCCTAAGCTTATTTCCTGTCACAACTGCAGGTATGATGTGTACGTTCTGTCCTTATTACAGGCAACATTAGCTCGTTAATCGAAATAGCCATGTATTCCTGTTTATGGTTCCCCAGGCCTGGTGAGTTTACACATTTCGCTTTATCTACTACTAGAGTAAGACGGCGTACGCCATGTTCTAACTTTTGGGTCCTTTTATATATAAAAATAAAAAGTGTGGCATGGGGGATAAGTAGAGGTGAAGTATTTTGCCACCAGGAACAGTTGGTGTCTGACCAGGGCCCTTGGCAAATGGTTGGAGTTCATTTAGGCCCTTCCAACAGATTCACCATTGTTTCAGTCTGCAGCTCTCAGGATTCAGACCTTCTCATAATATGTTCATATGTTGTTAGTCAACATAGGAGTAAATCTTTTCTGGTTACCGGCCACTCTTTCAATCGCATCAGCATTAGCCACCTCCAAGAACGATGTGCCGGTGCACATGACAAAGTGGTAAGGTAGATGGAAGTTACTGTGATATATACGGTATATTCCGCACCTTCATTGTGAAAAGTCAAAAGTGGGTGTCGTAACGGTATGTATATATTTACTCTAAACTAAAGTCTGCTCTCTTTGGCCCCTTTAGGCTGCCCTACCACAGCAGTTATGGCATAACTCTACTGCTTGTTGTAGATGGGGTTAGATAGGTTAGGTTCACCTTTCTGATAGCCGATCCGACCACAAGTATAAGCAAGATATTGCTGCATTTGTGGGAGGGGAGGCTGATTACAAGGCTATTCATACGTACCTGTGGGCCCAGGCTGGCTGATTACTAGGCTATTTATAGGCACCTGTGTGCCCAGGCTGACGCCGATTCAGCTGATTTCACCCACCCACCCACACCATCTTACAGTCACTTCACATTAGGGTGGTCCCCTTTAGGCTGCCCTACCACAGCAGTTATGGCATAATTCTACTGCTTGTTGTAGATGGGGTTAGATAGGTTAGGTTCACCTTTCTGAGAGCCAATCCGAACACAAATGCAATCAATTACTGATAACACTTCCACATGTACATCTGAGATCAGAAATAGCAAATTTTAGTTTTACTAATTCTTTTCCCACAAAATTATATATCAGTCTGCTCAACTTCTCCTGCTCTGTAATCTGCTACTTGTACTCCTATTCATTTGTCTCTTTTGTTTTATTAGGGGGTGTGAACCGTCACTGGGGCTACTGGAGAAGCCTGAGGGCTAGCCTCCTTCCTACGGACTATGGACCCAGAACTATGGAGACACCCTCAGACCTTTTTGGGGTTACAAGGAACTATGAACCCTGATTTATGTGTGGAGTTTATATGCAACATATTTCCTATTGCCCAATAAAGGTGCAGGGTGTAAATCCAGCAACACAAAAAGGGTTAACTTTGCACTGAGACTCCCACTGTTTGTGTTAGTCATGGCTTGCAAGTTATAGCTTGCAGCATTCTCAAAGTGCAGCATTTATAAGTGCATTGGAGATATTCAGGAGAGTAATTTAGAGCTTTTCCGCTGTAGTAGAACTTCAGCTGTGTTTTTGGTGGCTACTCAGACACTCTGCTTCAGAACAGGTAAGGAACTTGTTAGACAGGTTTTTGCTATTGTCTGATTGTAAATGAGCATAGGGTGATTAAGGTGTTTAATTTTTTGTTGGGGGAGGAGCATTCGTGTATACAGTCGTGGCCAAAAGTTTTGAGAATTACATAAATATTGGAAATTGGAAAAGTTTTTATAATAGCAATTTGCATATACTCCAGAATGTTATGAAGAGTGATCAGATGAATTGCATAGTCCTTCTTTGCCATGAAAATTAACTTAATCCCAAAAAAAACCTTTCCACTGCATTTCATTGCTGTCATTTAAGGACCTGCTGAGATCATTTCAGTAATCGTCTTGTTAACTCAGGTGAGAATGTTGACGAGCACAAGGCTGGAGATCATTATGTCAGGCTGATTGGGTTAAAATGGCAGACTTGACATGTTAAAAGGAGGGTGATGCTTGAAATCATTGTTCTTCCATTGTTAACCATGGGGACCTGCAAAGAAACGCGTGCAGCCATCATTGCGTTGCATAAAAATGGCTTCACAGGCAAGGATATTGTGGCTACTAAGATTGCACCTCAATCAACAATTTATAGGATCATCAAGAACTTCAAGGAAAGAGGTTCAATTCTTGTTAAGAAGGCTTCAGGGAGTCCAGCAAGCGCCAGGATCGTCTCCTAAAGAGGATTCAGCTGCGGGATCGGAGTGCCACCAGTGCAGAGCTTGCTCAGGAATGGCAGCAGGCAGGTGTGAGCGCATCTGCACGCACAGTGAGGTGAAGACTTTTGGAAGATGGCCTGGTGTCAAGAAGGGCAGCAAAGAAGCCACTTCTCTCCAAAAAAAACATCAGGGACAGATTGATCTTCTGCAGAAAGTATGGTGAATGGACTGCTGAGGACTGGGGCAAAGTCATATTCTCCGATGAAGCCTCTTGCCGATTGTTTGGGGCATCTGGAAAAAGGCTTGTCCAGAGAAGAAAAGGTGAGCGCTACCATCAGTCCTGTGTCATGCCAACAGTAAAGGATCCTGAGACCATTCATGTGTGGGGTTGCTTCTCATCCAAGGGAGTGGGCTCACTCTCAATTTTGCCCAAAAACACAGCCATGAATAAGGAATGGTACCAAAACACCCTCCAACAATCCAACAACAGTTTGGTGAAGAACAATGCATTTTCCAGCACGATGGAGCACCGTGCCATAAGGCAAAAGTGATAACTAAGTGATTTGGGGACCAAAACGTTGACATTTTGGGTCCATGGCCTGGAAACTCCCCAGATCTTAATCCCATTGAAAACTTGTGGTCAATCCTCAAGAGGCAGGTGGACAAACAAAAACCCACTAATTCTGACAAACTCCAGGAAGTGATTATGAAAGAATGGGTTGCTATCAGTCATAAATTGGCCCAGAAGTTGATTGAGAGCATGCCCAGTCGAATTGCAGAGGTCCTGAAAAAGAAGGGCCAACACTGCAAATACTGACTCTTTGCATAAATGTCATGTAATTGTCGATAAAAGCCTTTGAAACGTATGAAGTGCTGTAATTGTATTTCACTACATCACATAAACAACTGAAACAAAGATCTAAAAGGAGTTTAGCAGCAAACTTTGTGAAAACTAATATTTGTGTCATTCTCAAAACTTTTGACCACGACTGTATATAGCAACATAGCATTAGCTTGCAGCCTTCTCAAAGTGCAGCATTTATAAGTGCATTGGAGATACTCAGGAGGTAATCTGGAGGTGGATACAATCTAAAAAAGTAAGATTTGTTTGTAACATCTTTCCCCTCTTTAAAATGGCAGACCTGGTTCTGTTCAGGAATTGTTGTGCTTTTATTTCAGGTTCCACTCTTCGGAGGTTTGGATGCTGTCTGATTTGTAGACAGCTCTCCGTAATGCAGCAGGAAATTAGCATTTTTGAAATCTGAGATTTGTAAATTAACTGTTAAACAAACTCAGGCTGGGAACGTTGCAATGCCACTGCCACAGAGGCCCCCTAGAAATGGAAGATGGGTTACTGCAGGTTCTGGTAGACTTAGAGTTGTTGATAGAAGACACAGCCTGTGGCTCTCCATAATTCATTTGCAGCACTTTAAGAGAGCAAGACCAACATGGAGGATGGCTCAGGCACAGTGGGTGAGGAACAATCATCTCCTATGCCTAAAGTATGCAAGACTGCAGCCAAAGACAAAAAGGATAAGGTGAGGACTGATAGTAAACAGCTGTTGGTGGGCGAATCTATCATAAGAGGTGTGAAGTTTGAGGAAAATGGTTTTGTGAGATGTCTCCGTGGTGCTACCGCTAGCAGGGACAGACGACGTATCCTTAATATTGTTAGGCAAGCAAAGCAGGAAAGGGAAGTGGATGCAATTGTGTCACGGATGGTGTTGCAGGAAACAATAAGTAACAAATAAAGATCCGACTGACTTGATCCCAAACTAAGGAACAAAAGTGTGAGCCCTATTAAAGCCCTAGAGCTCTCCCTCACTGCTCAGCCCATGCAAAGATCTCAATGATGGAAAGTTGCATGTCCACGTACCTCGACTGAGTAACACCTGCAAACCCTATAATAGTGAGGGGACACGACCACCGACTCCCTGCACTTAATACGGAGGGAGTCAGGGTCACCTAGAATCAAGCCAACAGGAAAACACAAATACAGAAATTGACTTATCTGAGGAACCAGCAGTAGCAACTTCAAGCAGTGAACCCAATCCAGGAAGTAGTATAAACCGCAAAGTAAGGCAGTATGGGAGGAGATATATAGGGAGGCAATCACTGCTAATAGATGACAGCTGGGAGAGGGAGAAAAGATGTCAAAGCGAAAGCAAAACAAAAGAACATCATGCAGGAGGTACTGAATAACGTCTGTCAGAACTTCTCAGAGATCTGGCGGTGACAGTACCCCTCCCTCTACGAGTGGACTCAGAGCCCACCTTCTCAGGATGGGACCTATGGAATGCCCTGAGAAGACGAGTGGCCTTAATGTCCGCCACTGGAACCCACATCCTCTCCTCAGGACCATAACCCTCCCAATGAACGAGGTACTGAAGAGAACCGCGGACAATACGAGAGTCCACAATCCTAGAGACCTGAAATTCAAGATTACCATCAACCACAATCGGAGGAGGAGGCAAAGAGGAGGGTACAGTGGGTTGGACATAAGGTTTTAATAGGGACTTGTGAAAAACATTATGGATCTTCCAAGTCTGAGGAAGATCAAGACGGTAGGCAACGGGATTGATGACGGACAAGATTTTGTAAGGCCCGATAAACTTAGGACCCAACTTCCAGGAGGGAACCTTCAATTTGATATTCTTAGTAGAATCCAAATAGATGACAAAGACGAGGAGAATCTCTCCTCATCAGGTAAACCAGAAGCCCCCTCTCCAGAGAATGTCCCAAACTGCGGATGAAACCCATATGCACCACAAAATGGTGACTTATCAGAGGACTCCTGATGACGGTTATTTAAAGCAAACTCAGCAAGGGAGAGAAAAGAACACCAATCCTCCTGATTCTCCGCCACAAAACAGCGCAGATATGTCTCCAGATTCTGATTGACGCGCTCTGTCTGGCCATTCGACTGCGGGTGGAAAGCAAAATAAAATGACAACCGAACCCCCAAGCGAGAACAGAAAGCCTTCCAGAATCTGGAAACAAACTGCATGCCCCTATCAGAGACTATGTCTGAAGGAATACCATGCAATTTGACAATGTGATCAATAAATCTCTGCGCCAGCGTTTTAGCATTGGGCAACCCAGGAAAAGGAATAAAATGCGCCATTTTGCTAAAACGGTCCACCACCACCAGAATTACAGTCTTCCCTGAGGAACGAGGCAGGCCCGTAATGAAAACCATGGACAGATGTGTCCAAGGACGGGAAGGAATGGGTAACGGAAGAAGAGGACCTGATGGCCGTGAATGAGGGACTTTGGCACAAGCGCAGGTCTCGCAGGCTGCCGCAAAACCCTCAACCGACTTGCGAAGAGCCGGCCACCAGAATCTCCGAGCAATGAGATCCACTGTGGCTCTACCCCCCGGGTGCCCAGCAAGGACAGTATTGTGGTGCTCCTTAAAAACCTTGTGTCGTAAAGCGAGAGGCACAAACAACCTCCCAGGAGATCAGGAGCCTCTGCCTGGGCTGCCTGAACCTCTGCCTCCAATTCAGGATAAAGAGCAGACACAACCACCCTGTTGAGGAAGGGTTGAGACGTATGCATATATATACATATATGCATGCAAACACGTGCATGCATGTATGATATATATGCATGCATTAATTGACTCTTTATAGGATGATGTGCGCAGATGTGCCCAGCATCTGCGCACATCTGCCCTTAGTGGCCCACAGGGGCTCATGGTGGCCCCTGTGGGAAATATGTGGTCCCTGGAAGCTGTGCCCCCTTATAGGTCCTTTGTTGTATGTATGCTCCCTTATGCCCCCTTATAGAGATATGTGCCTATATACCCCAATATCAGTGTATACATGTGTATGGATGTGCCCCAAGCATCCATACACATGTATATTATACATATATACCCCTCCATAGGCAGCTGAAACCAGGTGCATCGATGTGAATGTGCCCCAATCTGGCTGATTGCATCAGAATGACCGGACAAGGGTCCGGTCATCCTGATGGATACAAAGAACTCAGATTCAACAGAATCTAAGTCCTTTGTTCTAATTATCTCCAGCGCTCCTGGAGATAATTATGCATGATAGAAGGGAGGGAGAAACCTCCCCTCCTTCTATTATGCGCATTCCGGCAGCGCGATTACTATCGCGCTGTCCGGAATGCAAGGTGCTGCAGGCGGGAGATCAAAGGCTTCTCCAGCCTGTCAGCAAGTCGCGGCTCTGCTGTGCGTGCGCAGGGTGACGTCATATCACCGCGCCGGACCACGTGTCTTTGCCCGTGGCGTGCGCGCGCACAGCACATGCGCCGCGGCCCGGGAGTGCGGGCTGCAGGATATAAATTCCGGCAGCCCTGCACTGAAGGGAGGATAGAGCCCGACCACCCCCCCCCTGAAGGAGAGCGCGATTGGCGCTCAGGAGATACGGAGCGCCCCCCCCTGCTGACAGGAGCCCGACCGCCGCCCCCCACCCCCCCCGAAGGAGAGCGCGATCGGCGCTCAGGAGATACGAAGCGCCCCCCCCCCCATGCTGACGGGAACCCGACCAGCCCCCCCTCTGAAGGAGAGCGCAATCGGCACTCAGGAGGATCGGAGCGACCCCCCTGAAAGACGAGCATGCTGGACTAAGTATTCTTTAAGCATCCCCTCCTTCTTTCCAAATCCCCTATCCCACCAACGATTCTGCTCCCCTGAGTAACCCCTACACCACTGGTAACCCCTACACCCCTGGTAGCCCCTACACCCCTGATCTATACCCCATACCCCAATCTACCACCACCATCATCCCTACAATCCCTCTCCCTGTTATCCATCCCCACCATTCCCCTGCACCCCACCATTCACTTGCAAGGTATTAACCCTTGCATTGCTGGATCCCTACCCTTCACTTCCCCTTACCCTAATCCTACCAGAGACACTTGCAAGGTATTAACCCTCGCATTGCTGGATCCCTACCCAATGTCTGTGGCCTGAATTCACCCCTGCAGTGCCACCGTTAACCCTCGTCGTACCCCATAGGGACAGTAAGTAGAACCAGGTGGGTGGGCTGCTAAAATTTGTGTGAGTGTATTGTATAGTTAGTTTGTGGGTGGAATTTGGGAACGTGTAGTGTAGTTTAGTACTGTATACAGGGAGTGCAGAATTATTAGGCAAGTTGTATTTTTGAGGATTAATTTTATTATTGAACAACAACCATGTTCTCAATAAACCCAAAAAACTCATTAATATCAAAGCTGAATATTTTTGGAAGTAGTTTTTAGTTTGTTTTTAGTTTTAGCTATTTTAGGGGGATATCTGTGTGTGCAGGTGACTATTACTGTGCATAATTATTAGGCAACTTAACAAAAAACAAATATATACCCATTTAAATTATTTATTTTTACCAGTGAAACCAATATAACATCTCAACATTCACAAATATACATTTCTGACATTCAAAAACAAATCAGTGACCAATATAGCCACCTTTCTTTGCAAGGACACTCAAAAGCCTTCTATCCATGGATTCTGTCAGTGTTTTGATCTGTTCACCATCAACATTGCGTGCAGCAGCAACCACAGCCTCCCAGACACTGTTCAGAGAGGTGTACTGTTTTCCCTCCTTGTAAATCTCACATTTGATGATGGACCACAGGTTCTCAATGGGGTTCAGATCAGGTGAACAAGGAGGCCATGTCATTAGATTTTCTTCTTTGATACCCTTTCTTGCCAGCCACGCTGTGGAGTACTTGGACGCGTGTGATGGAGCATTGTCCTGCATGAAAATCATGTTTTTCTTGAAGGATGCAGACTTCTTCCTGTACCACTGCTTGAAGAAGGTGTCTTCCAGAAACTGGCAGTAGGACTGGGAGTTGAGCTTGACTCCATCCTCAACCCGAAAAGGCCCCACAAGCTCATCTTTGATGATACCAGCCCAAACCAGTACTCCACCTCCACCTTGCTGGCGTCTGAGTCGGACTGGAGCTCTCTGCCCTTTACCAATCCAGCCACGGGCCCATCCATCTGGCCCATCAACACTCACTCTCATTTCATCAGTCCATAAAACCTTAGAAAAATCAGTCTTGAGATATTTCTTGGCCCAGTCTTGACGTTTCAGCTTGTGTGTCTTGTTCAGTGGTGGTCGTCTTTCAGCCTTTCTTACCTTGGCCATGTCTCTGAGTATTGCACACCTTGTGCTTTTGGGCACTCCAGTGATGTTGCAGCTCTAAAATATATGGCCAAACTGGTGGCAAGTGGCATCTTGGCAGCTGCACGCTTGACTTTTCTCAGTTCATGGGCAGTTATTTTGCGCCTTGGTTTTTCCACATGCTTCTTGCGACCCTGTTGACTATTTTGAATGAAACGCTTGATTGTTCGATGATCACGCTTCAGAAGCTTTGCAATTTTAAGAGTGCTGCATCCCTCTGCAAGATATCTCACTATTTTTGACTTTTCTGAGCCTGTCAAGTCCTTCTTTTGACCCATTTTGCCTAATAATTATGCACACCTAATATAGGGTGTTGATGTCATTAGACCCCACCCCTTCTCATTACAGAGATACACATCACCTAATATGCTTAATTGGTAGTAGGCTTTCGAGCCTATACAGCTTGGAGTAAGACAACATGCATAAAGAGGATGATGTGGTCAAAATACTCATTTGCCTAATAATTCTGCACGCACTGTATTTAGTGCTGCATTGCGTGTGTAGTGTACTAGGTATTAATAAATATCTTGTTTTACTTGTAACTATCTGTGTAACGTGTAGTTATTGGCGATAGTTATGTCAGTAAGGCGCATGCAGATAGTTTAGTGATTAGCGTAAAGTACAGTGAAAGTATTATGTTAATAATATAAAGGCGTAAATAGGCAGAGTCATCAATAGATGGCTCCTCCTATTTATGAATATTAATTATTGATATTTGCATAAACACACCCCTTCAGCCAAAATGGGACCCGGGTCTTCAAAGTTCCCCCCTCCCGGAAAACAACGTGACAGGGCATCCGCCTTCACATTCTTAACCCCAGGGCGGAACGTGACAACAAAATTAAACCTTGAAAAGAACAAATACCATCTGGCCTGTCTCGGGTTGTCTGGCTCCCTCTAGCCAATGGCACCATTCCTCAAAAGCTAACTTGATGGCCAACAACTCCCTATCCCCCACATCGTAAATTCTCTCTGCGGAGGAGAGTTTCTTCCAGAAAAAGGCACACGGTCGCCATTTGGCAGGAGAGGGACTCTGAGACAAGACCGCACCCACACCCACCTTAGAAGCGTCCACCTCAACAATGAAGGGCAGAGAGATATCAGGTTGTACCAAGATGGGAGCGGAAGCAAAACTCTCTTTGATACTAGAAAAGGCCTTACGCGCCTCTACCGACCAGGAGGAAAAATCTACCCCCTTTCTAGTCATATCAGTCAGTGGCTTAACAACAGAGGAATAATTCAAAATGAACTTCCTGTAATAATTGGCAAAACCTAAAAAGCGCATCAGCGCCTTCTGATTCTCAGGAAGCTCCCAATCAAGCACAGCGCGAACCTTCTCGGGGTCCATGCGAAAACCAGAAGCGGAGAGAAGAAAACCCAGAAATTGCATTTCTGGAACCACAAACACGCATTTCTCCAGTTTAGCGTACAATTTATTCTCCCGCAGAATGAGCAAGACCTGACGTAGGTGGTCCCTATGAGTTTTGAAATCAGGAGAAAAAATCAAAATGTCATCTAGATACACTAGTACAAATTTCCCCATTAAATTATAAAAAATGCTGTTCACAAAATGTTGGAAGACGGCTGGAGCATTCATCAAACCAAAAGGCATAACCAAATTCTCAAAATGGCCCTCAGGGGTATTGAAGGCCGTCTTCCATTCGTCCCCTTCTCTGACCCTGACCAGGTTGTATGCCCCTCTTAAATCCACCTTGTAAAAAACTTTAGCCCCAACAATCTGGTTAAACAGGTCCGGGATCAGAGGAAGCGGATAAGGGTCACGAATTGTGATACTGTTCAGCTCCCTGAAATCCAGACATGGTCTTAAAGAACCATCTTTTTTCTTAACAAAAAAGAAACCAGCAGCAACAGGTGACTTCGAGGGTCATATGTGTCCCTTTCTCAGGCTCTCAGAGATATAAGAACGCATAGCGACCCTTTCAGGTTGGGAGAGATTGTATAAACGAGATTTAGGCAGCTTGGCGCCTGGGATGAGATTAATAGGGTAATTGTACTCCCGGTGAGGGGGCAGCTCTGACTGAGACCCCTGCAGACTGAGACCCCTGCACACTGAATGAGACCGCCCCACTGTCCTTGGACTGAGTATGACAGGAAGGAGTGATCTCTCCTCTCTCTCTAAGACGCCTGTCAATACGAACAGCCCGAGACATGGCAGACTCCAAGGAGGTAGGTCTCTCATGAAAGGCAAATGCATCTTTCAATCCCTCTGAAAGACCATGGCAAAATTGACTTTGGAGTGCAGCATCATTCCAACCAGTATCAGCTGCCCATCTCCGAAATTCTGAACAGTATAACTCTGCGGATTATTTACCCTGGCATAAAAGACGCAGTTTAGATTCAGCCAGAGCAACACGATCAGGATCATCATATATCTGACCCATGGCTACAAAAAATTCATCCACTGATCGGAGGGGCCATGCCCCCACCGGCAGCGAAAAGGCCCAAGACTGAGCGTTATCCCTGAGCAGTGAGATGATGATCCCCACCCTCTGCTCCTCATCACCAGAGGAATGGGGAAGTAGGCGAAAATGGAGTTTGCAAGGCTCTCTAAAACAAACAAAATTCTCACTACCCTCAGAGAAGGTATCTAAAAGCGAGATCTTAGGCTCAGAACAAACTCCATGAACGCAAGCAGAATCGGTCACCTGAAACTGAGATACAGTTTTACGGAGCTCTGCGACCTCCAGTGAAAGACCCCGCATGCGGTCCGTCAAGGCTAAAACCGGATCCATGCTTAAGATGGTTTTGGCGGTTTATAATGTCACGGATGGTGTTGCAGGAAACAATAAGTAACAAATAAAGATCCGACTGACTTGATCCCAAACTAAGGAACAAAAGCCCTATAGCTCTCCCTCACTGCTCAGCCCATGCAAAGTTCTCAATGATAGAAAGTTGCATGTCCACGTACCTCGACTGAGTAACACTTGCAAACCCTATAATAGTGAGGGGACACAACCACCGGCTCCCTGCACTTAATACAGAGGGAGTCAGGGTCACCTAGAATCAAGCCAACAGGAAAACACAAATACAGAAATAGACTTATCTGAGGAACCAGCAGTAGCAACTTCAAGCAGTGAACCCAATCCAGGAAGTAGTATAAACCGCAAAGTAAGGCAGTATGGGAGGAGATATATAGGGAGGCAATCACTGCTAATAGATGACAGCTGGGAGAGGGAGAAGAGATGTCAAAGCGAAAGCAAAACAAAAGAACATCATGCAGGAGGTACTGAAGAACGTCTGTCAGAACTTCTCAGAGATCTGGCGGTGACCAATTGTCCATCTTGGGACAAAAGATCTGGCTTGCAATGAGGTCAAGGAAGCTTTTCACATACTTGGTAATGATATACGGGAGGTTCCATCGACTGTTTCATTCTCTGCAGTTTTGCCTGTGCATAACCTTCAGCATGACAGGCAGATGCGCATTAAGGAATTCAATGTATGGCTTGGTGAATGGTGTCTGAACCAAGGGTTTGGCTTTGTGTCTCATGTTAGCTCTCGTTGGAATGGAAAAGAACTGTACAAGAAAGATGGTTTGCATCTTTCTCTCAAGGGAACAAATGTCCTCAGTGAACAGTTCAAAGTATTTGCTATGGAGCATATAAACTAGGAAAGGACTGCCCCCCGGAACAATGCCAGAAGATGCCAGTAGCTCATAGGTTAAGAAATGACAAGCTCATAGTCTTGTCTACAAATGCTCGCAGTTTAGGGAATGAGATCAATGAACTTGAGTCTATAATGGCATCTGAGAATATAGATTTAGTGGCTGTTACTGAGACATAGTTCAATGGGAGTAATGACTGGGATATAACAATACCAGGGTTCTCTCTATATAGGAAAGAAAGGGAAGGCAAGAAAGGGAAGGGGTGGCCCTGTATGTGAAAGATAGCATAAAGTCTAATTTAATACAAGTTAGTGAGACCAATTTAGAGTCAGTTTGGGTTATGTTGCAGCTTGATAATCATAAGGTAACTCGTATAGGTGTGATATTTAGACCACCTGGCCAAGTTAAAGAATTAGATGATCTACTAGTTGAGGAAATAGCTTAAATGACAATGAAAGGGGAAGTTATTATTATGGGAGATCTTCCTGATGTAAACTGGAAAACCAAAATAGCTAGTTTTGCCAGGAGTACAGATATTCTAAATTCCCTACTGGGATTATTTCTACAGCAAGTAGTTGAGGAGCCAACCCGGAAGGAGGCCATTTTAGATTTAGTATTCACAAATGGGAATTTGGTATCTGATATTACTGTAGGGGAAAGCTTGGGATCTAGTGATCACCAGTCAGTGTAGTTTACTATAAGTACAGTGAGTCACACCACACAAAAACAAAAGTTTTAGATTTTAGAAAAACAGACTTTTCTAAAATTAAATTAGAGGTATACGAGTCCCTATCAGATTGGAACATTTTCAATGGAGTCCAGGAGAAATGGGACTACGTAAAAGTGGCACTATTGAAGGCAACAGATAATTGCATTAGGCTAGTCAATAAAAGCAAAAAAAAAGGAAGAGACCACTGTGGTACTCAGCAGAAGTGGCCAAAATCATTAAAAACAAAAAGATAGCATTTAGTAATTATAAAAAAAAAAAAAAACGAGGATGACAGCAAGTTATAAGAGCTTCTAAAGCACAGGCAGAAATTAGCTCACTCAGTGAAAAAAGGTGATAAGACATTCTTCAGATACATAAATGAAAAAAGGAAACTAAAACAAGGAATTACCAAATTAAAAACAAAAGAAGAAAGGTATTATGGAAGAAGATAAAGAACTAGCTGACTGCCTCAATGAATACTTCTGTTTAGTTTTTACAAAGAAAAATGAAGAAAAAGGACCTCAGTTAGGGAGTAAGACTAATGAATCTGATGCATATGTGTCTTTACAGAGGAAGAGGTTCTAAGGCTACTTTCACACTGCCGTTTCTGGGTCCGCCTGTGAGATCCGTTTCAAGGCTCTCACAAGCGGCCCAAAACGGATCAGTTCAGCCCCAATGCATTCTGAATGGATAAGGATCAGTTTGCCTCCGTTCAGCCTCCATTCTGCTCTGGAGGCGGACACCAAAACGCTGCTTGCAGCGTTTTGATGTCCGTCTGACGAAACTGAGCCAAACGGATCCGTCCTGACTCACAATGTAAGTCAATGGGGACGGATCCGTTTTTACTGACACAATATGGTGCTATTGAAAACGGATCCGCCTCCCATTGACTTTCAATGTAAGTCAAAACGGATCCGTTTGCATTATAATGAACAAAAATAAATATACCAGACGGATCCGCACCTAAACGCAGGTGTGAAAGTAGCCTTAGTCAGCTGTCTAAAATCAATACAAATAAGTCACAGGGGCCTGATGGGATACACCGAAAGCTATTAAAAGAGCTTAGTGGTGAACTGGCAAAGCCATTAACAGATTTATTTAACCAATCACTGGTAACAGGAGTCGCCCCAAAAGATTAGAAATTAGCAAATGTTGTGCCCATTCACAAGAAAGGTAGTAGGGAGGAATCGGGCAACTATAGGCCAGTAAGCCTGACATCAATAGTGGGGAAATTAATGGAAACCATACTTAAGGAGAGGATTGTGGAACATCTAAAATCCCATGGATTGAAAGATGAAAAACAGCATGGGTTTACTTCAGGGAGATCATGTCAAACTAATCTTATTGATTTTTTTGATTGGGTGACAAAAATAATAGATGGCGGAGGTGCAGTAGACATTGCTTATCTAGACTTTAGTAAGGCTTTTGATACTGTCCCACATAGAAGGCTTATCAATAAATTGCAATCTTTGAGCTTGGACTCCCATATTGTTGAATGGCTTAGACAGTGGCTGAGGGACAGACAGCAGAGGGTTGTAGTCAATGGAGTATATTCAGACCATGGTCTTGTTACCAGTGGGGTACCTCAGGGATCTGTTCTGGGACCCATATTGTTTAATATCTTTATCAGCGAAATTGCAGAAGGCCTCGATGGTAAGGTGTGTCTTTTTGCTGATGACACAAAGATTTGTAACAGGGTTGATGTTCCCTGAGGGATACACCAAATGGAAAAGGATTTAGGAAAACTAGAGGAAGGGTCAAAAATCTGGCAACTAAAATTTAATGTTGATAAGTGCAAGATAATGCACCTGGGGCGTAGAAAACCCAAGAGCAGAATATAAAATCAATGATACAGTCCTAACCTCAGTATCTGAGGAAAGGGATTTAGGGGTCATTATTTCAGAAGACTTAAATGTAGGCAGACAATGTCATAGAGAAGCAGGAAATGCTAGCAGAATGCTTTAGTGTATAGGGAGAGGCATTAACAGTAGAAAGGGGGAGGTGCTCATGCCGCTCTACGGAGCACTAGTGAGACCTCATTTGGAGTATTGTGCTCAGTACTGGAGACCATATCTCCAGAAGGATATCGATACTTTGGAGAGAGTTCAGAGAAGAGCTACTAAACTAGTACATGGATTGCAGGATAAAACTTACCAGGAAAGATTAACCACCTCAGCCCCCAGTGCTTAAACACCCTGAAAGACCAGGCCACTTTTTACACTTCTGACCTACACTACTTTCACCGTTTATTGCTCGGTCATGCAACTTACCACCCAAATGAATTTTACCTCCTTTTCTTCTCACTAATAGAGCTTTCATTTGGTGGTATTTCATTGCTGCTGACATTTTTACTTTTTTTGTTATTAATCGAAATTTAACGATTTTTTTTGCAAAAAAATGACATTTTTCACTTTCAGTAGTAAAATTTTGCAAAAAAAACGACATCCATATAGAAATTTTGCTCTAAATTTATAGTTCTACATGTCTTTGATAAAAAAAAAATGTTTGGGTAAAAAAAAAATGGTTTGGGTAAAAGTTATAGCGTTTACAAACTATGGTACAAAAATGTGAATTTCCGCTTTTTGAAGCAGCTCTGACTTTCTGAGCACCTGTCATGTTTCCTGAGGTTCTACAATGCCCAGACAGTACAAACACCCCACAAATGACCCCATTTCTGAAAGTACACCCCCTAAGGTATTCGCTGATGGGCATAGTGAGTTCATAGAACTTTTTTTTTTTTGTCACAAGTTAGCGGAAAATTATGATTTTTTTTTTTTTTTTTTTTTTTCTTACAAAGTCTCATATTCCACTAACTTGTGACAAAAAATAAAAAGTTCTATGAACTCACTATGCCCATCAGCGAATACCTTGGGGTCTCTTCTTTCCAAAATGGGGTCACTTGTGGGGTAGTTATACTGCCCTGGCATTCTAGGGGCCCAAATGTGTGGTAAGGAGTTTGAAATCAAATTCTGTAAAAAATGACCTGTGAAATCCGAAAGGTGCTCTTTGGAATATGGGCCCCTTTGCCTACCTAGGCTGCAAAAAAGTGTCACACATCTGGTATCTCCGTACTCAGGAGAAGGTGGGGAATGTGTTTTGGGGTGTCTTTTTACATATACCCATGCTGGGTGAGAGAAATATCTTGGTCAAATGACAACTTTGTATAAAAAAATGGGAAAAGTTGTCTTTTGCCAAGATATTTCTCTCACCCAGCATGGGTATATGTAAAATGACACCCCAAAACACATTCCCCAACTTCTCCCGATTACGGAGATACCAGATGTGTGACACTTTTTTGCAGCCTAGGTGGGCAAAGGGGCCCATATTCCAAAGAGCACCTTTCGGATTTCACTCCTCATTTTTTCCTGAATTTGATTTCAAACTCCTTACCACACATTTGGGCCCCTAGAATACCAGGGCAGTATAACTACCCCACAAGTGACCCCATTTTGGAAAGAAGACACCCCAAGGTATTCCGTGAGGGGCATGGCGAGTTCCTAGAATTTTTTATTTTTTGTCACAAGTTAGTGGAAAATGATGATTTTTTTATTTATTTTTTTTTTCTTACAAAGTCTCATATTCCACTAACTTGTGACAAAAAATAAAAAGTTCTATGAACTCACTATGCCCATCAGCGAATACCTTGGGGTCTCTTCTTTCCAAAATGGGGTCACTTGTGGGGTAGTTATACTGCCCTGGCATTCTAGGGGCCCAAATGTGTGGTAAGTAGGTAAATGACCTGTGAAATACGAAAGGTGCTCTTTGGAATGTGGGCCCCTTTGCCCACCTAGGCTGCAAAAAAGTGTCACACATCTGGTATCTCTGTATTCAGGAGAAGTTGAGGAATGTGTTTTGGGGTGTCTTTTTACATATACCCATGCTGGGTGAGATAAATATCTTGGTCAAATGCCAACTTTGTATAAAAAAATGGGAAAAGTTGTCTTTTGCCAAGATATTTCTCTCACCCACCATGGGTATATGTAAAATGACACCCCAAAACACATTCCCCAACTTCTCCCGATTACGGAGATACCAGATGTGTGACACTTTTTTGCAGCCTAGGTGGGCAAAGGGGCCCATATTCAAAAGAGCACCTTTCGGATTTCACAGGTCATTTTTTACAGAATTTGATTTCAAACTCCTTACCACACATTTGGGCCCCTAGAATGCCAGGGCAGTATAACTACCCCACAAGTGACCCCATTTTGGAAAGAAGAGACCCCAAGGTATTCGCTGATGGGCATAGTGAGTTCATGGAACTTTTTATTTTTTGTCACAAGTTAGTGGAATATGAGACTTTGTATGAAAAAAAAAAAAAAAAATAAGCATTTTCCACTAACTTGTGACAAAAAATAAAAAATTCTAGGAACTCGCCATGCCCCTCACGGAATACCTTGGGGTGTCTTCTTTCCAAAATGGGGTCACTTGTGGGGTAGTTATACTGCCCTGGCATTTTCCAGGGGCCCTAATGTGTGGTAAGTAGGTAAATGACCTGTGAAATCCTAAAGGTGCTCTTTGGAATATGGGCCCCTTTGCCCACCTTGGCTGCAAAAAAGTGTCACACATGTGGTATCGCCGTATTCAGGAGAAGTTGGGGAATGTGTTTTGGGGTGTCATTTTACATATACCCATGCTGGGTGAGAGAAATATCTTGGCAAAAGACAACTTTTCCCATTTTTTTATACAAAGTTGGCATTTGACCAAGATATTTCTCTCACCCAGCATGGGTATATGTAAAATAACACCCCAAAACACATTCCCCAACTTCTCCTGAGTACGGCGATACCAGATGTGTGACACTTTTTTGCAGCCTAGATGCGCAAAGGTGCCCAAATTCCTTTTAGGAGGGCATTTTTAGACATTTGGATACCAGACTTCTTCTCACGCTTTGGGGCCCCTAGAATGCCAGAGCAGTATAAATACCCCACATGTGACCCCATTTTGGAAAGAAGACACCCCAAGGTATTCAATGAGGGGCATGGCGAGTTCATGGAAATTTTTTTTTTTTGGCACAAGTTAGCGGAAATTGATATTTTTAATTTTTTTCTCACAAAGTCTCCCGTTCCGCTAACTTGGGACAAAAAATTCAATCTTTCATGGACTCAATATGCCCCTCACGGAATACCTGGGGGTGTCTTCTTTCCGAAATGGGGTCACATGTGGGGTATTTATACTGCCCTGGCATTCTAGGGGCCCTAAAGCGTGAGAAGAAGTCTGGAATATAAATGTCTAAAAAATTTTACGCATTTGGATTCCGTGAGGGGTATGGTGAGTTCATGTGAGATTTTATTTTTTGACACAAGTTAGTGGAATATGAGACTTTGTAAGAAAAAAAAAAAAAAATTCTGCTAACTTGGGCCAAAAAAATATCTGAATGGAGCCTTACAGAGGGGGGGGGGGGGGGGGGGGTGATCAATGACAGGGGGGTGATCAATGACAGGGGGGGTGATCAATGACAGGGGGGTTGATCAATGACAGGGGGGTTGATCAATGACAGGGGGGTGATCAGGGAGTCTATATGGGGTGATCACCACAGTCATTGATCACGCCCCTGTAAGGCTTCATTCAGACGTCCGGATGCGTTTTGCGGATCCGATCCATCTATCAGTGCATCCGTAAAAATCATGCGGACATCTGAATGGAGCTTTACAGGGGGGTAATCAATGACAGGGGGGTGATCAGGGAGTCTATATGGGGTGATCACCACAGTCATTGATCATGCCCCTGTAAGGCTTCATTCAGACGTCCGGATGCGTTTTGCGGATCGGATCCATCTATCAGTGCATCCGTAAAAATCATGCGGACATCTGAATGGACCTTTACAGGGGGGTGATCAATGACAGGGGGGTGATCAGGGAGTCTATATGGGGTGATCACCACAGTCATTGATCATGCCCCTGTAAGGCTTCATTCAGACGTCCGGATGCGTTTTGCGGATCGGATCCATCTATCAGTGCATCCGTAAAAATCATGCGGACATCTGAATGGAGCTTTACAGGGGGGTGATCAATGACAGGGGGGTGATCAGGGAGTCTATATGGGGTGATCACCACAGTCATTGATCATGCCCCTGTAAGGCTTCATTCAGACGTCCGGATGCGTTTTGCGGATCGGATCCATCTATCAGTGCATCCGTAAAAATCATGCGGACATCTGAATGGAGCTTTACAGGGGGGTGATCAGGGAGTCTATATGGGGTGATCACCACAGTCATTGATCATGCCCCTGTAAGGCTTCATTCAGACGTCCGGATGCGTTTTGAGGATCGGATCCATCTATCAGTGCATCCGTAAAAATCATGCGGACATCTGAATGGAGCTTTACAGGGGGGTGATCAGGGAGTCTATATGGGGTGATCACCACAGTCATTGATCATGCCCCTGTAAGGCTTCATTCAGACGTCCGGATGCGTTTTGCGGATCGGATCCATCTATCAGTGCATCCGTAAAAATCATGCGGACATCTGAATGGAGCTTTACAGGGGGGTGATCAGGGAGTCTATATGGGGTGATCACCACAGTCATTGATCATGCCCCTGTAAGGCTTCATTCAGACGTCCGGATGCGTTTTGAGGATCGGATCCATCTATCAGTGCATCCGTAAAAATCATGCGGACGTCTGAATGGAGCTTTACAGGGGGTTGATCAATGACAGGGGTGTAATCAATGACAGGGGGGGTGATCAGGGAGTCTATATGGGGTGATAACCACAGTCATTGATCACGCCCCTGTAAGGCTTCATTCAGACGTCCGGATGCGTTTTGCGGATCTGATCCATCTATCAGTGGATCCGTAAAAATCATGCGGACATCTGAATGGAGCTTTACAGGGGGGTAATCAATGACAGGGGGGTGATCAATGACAGGGGGGTGATCAGGGAGTCTATATGGGGTGATCAGGGGTGATCAGGGGCTAATAAGGGGTTAATAAGTGACGGGGGGGGGTGTAGTGTAGTGTAGTGGTGCTTGGTGGGACTTTACTGAGCTACCTGTGTCCTCTGGTGGTCGATCCAAACAAATGGGACCACCAGAGGACCAGGTAGCAGGTATATTAGACGCTGTTATCAAAACAGCGTCTAATATACCTGTTAGGGGTTAAAAAAAACACATCTCCAGCCTGCCAGCGAACGATCGCCGCTGGCAGGCTGGAGATCAACTCTCTTACCTTCCGTTCCTGTGAGCGCGCGCGCCTGTGTGCGCGCGTTCACAGGAAATCTCGCCCATCGCGAGATGACGCATATATGCGTGACTCTGCGCAGGGCTGCCACCTCCGGAACGCGATCCTGCGTTAGGCGGTCCGGAGGTGGTTAAAGGACCTTAACATGTATAGCTTGGAAGAAAGACGAGACAGAGGGGATATGATAGAAACTTTTAAATACATAAAGGGAATCAACAAGGTAAAAGAGGAGAGAATATTTAAAAGAAGAAAAACTGCTACAAGAGGACATGTTTTAAATTAGAGGGGCAAAGGTTTAAAAGTTATATCAGGATGAATTACTTTACTGAGAGTAGTGGATGCATGGAATAGCCTTCCTGCAGAAGTGGTAGCTGCAAATACAGTGAAGGAGTTTAAGCATGCATGGGATAGGCATAAGGCTATCCTTCATATAAGATAGGGCCAGGAGCTATTCATAGTATTCAGTATATTGGGCAGACTAGATGGGCCAAATGGTTCTTATCTGCCAACACATTCTATGTTTCTATGTTTAAGATAGCTGACTCTAGGAGTAGCCGACTCTGGTGTAGATGACTAGATCACCCTATGGCACACTCAGGAGATAATCCCATCACATGTGTCTCCTCTCTCCCTTTTCATTCATTAAGATACTGGGGGAAAGGGGGGGGGGGTGTCTGTTTGCATGCTGTTTATTGTTGATTGATTTATGTTGTTAGACTTCTTGAACTGTATATATACTGAGTTGGTCTTCAATAAAGGCAGTTCCTGTTTTACGCTCAACATAGAGTCTCATCTCATGTGTGGTTGAAACAGCTATATTTACTCTGGGGATTTCTATCGTGATCATACTCCCCTGGAATTACAACACGGTTCTACCCACTGGAAGCTGGATCCTGGTCTTGGGCCCAGGGTGAGTTGAATACGGCGAGATCCCAACCAAGCTGCGGCGGTTGGTGGGCTCGGCAGTGCTTACGGTGTCAAGTGGAGTGCTTGGAGTCCTCGGGAAGCACTAGGAGCATCCATCAACGGAGGTACCCAGTTGGGGTGCCAGGAGATCCGTTACATTGGTGGCAGCAGCGGGATGGCGTCCTAGTGCAAGGAGAATCAGCTTGGAGACACCGTTCGTGGATTTACAAAGTTGAGGGCAACGCTAGTACCCGTACAACTCCCCTGGCTACAGCAGTATGGAATCAGCTAGTTCCCGAACAGCGTTCCACTACGAGGAGGAGGATGACCCGGACTGGAGAGATGCAGTCTGGAAAGGAGTCTGGCGCGAGGCCCTGGAGGACGTACAGCATCAGCAGCAGTTGCAGATGCGAGTGGTCCTGCGAATGCCCCTCCTGGGAGAGCAGCCCCTGGATGAGTGGGTGACAGAACTCGAGAGCCTGGTATGGAAGGAGCTTTGGTTAGACGATGCCTACGAGGCACTCTGGTGGTACTCGATTCGGCACTCCCCCTGGATGGCTTAGCACAACAGGCCCGAGGGTGAGGATTATGATGGCCCTGGCCTGTTGTTTGAGGCCTTCGCAGAACCAGAGTTCGGAGATGCTGGAGAGTCCCGGTTCTGGGATATGTATGACTACAGGGAGGCTATGCATGATTGGGCTACAGCGAGAGAGGCGAGACAAGATCTGGCATATCTAGTGGCAAGGGAGTGGGAGCTGGAGCAGGATTACCAATACCTTCTCAGATCAATTCAGCCCCAATATACACTGCAGGAGAGCTGGGTGGCAGTCTCAAACCTACAACCCTACAGCTGGGAAGACCCGACTGATGTATACCCTGCTTCACTTGCAGCTGCAGAGGTAAGGGACCTCAAAAGACTGTTCCTGGGAGGAGACCCAGTTGGCGGGTGGAGATGGGACTGAGGTCTCTCTACCAGCCCTTCAGGGATGCTGGGCAGCTGGCCCAGATCCACAACTACAGCCTTCAATAAAGGCAGTTCCTGTTTTACCCTCAACATAGAGTCTTATCTCATGTGTGGTGGAAACAGCTATATTTACTCTGGGGATTGCTATCGGTATTATACTCCCTTGGGATTACAACACGGTGCTACCCACTGGAAGCTGTATCCTGGTCTTGGGCCCAGGGTGAGTGGAAGACGGCTAGATCCCAACCAAGCTGTGGCAGTTCGTGGGGTCGTCAGTGCTTACGGTGTCAAGTGGAATGCTTGGAGTCCTCAGGAAGCACTAGGAGCATCCATCAACGGAGGTACCCAGTCGGGGTGCCAGGAGATCCGTTACAGGGGGGAGGGGGGAATGTATATTAAAACTTAACTTTTGATGGAAAACTCTTAAAAGAATATTGAACAAAAAAAACACACCACACTACGAAACATACAAAAGATGAGGGTTGCTAAAACAATATGCACCTCAATGCTGGTAATTATGCAGTAGCCGAACGGTAATGCATGTATTGATGTATGTAAAACTAATTACATGTAAATAAGTAAACTGAACGGTCTTATCGGATCCTGTAGTAAGCAATGGTGGAGGTTCGGTATTGGTCAGGGGGCCAACTGGTTCCGGTTGCAGATAGATGATCCAAGAGGAAGATATGGGGTCCAGGTGTACATGCAGTGGTGCCGTTCCTTGGTCACGATGTAACTATCCCTGATTAAACTCGAAAGAAAAAGTGAACGCACTATTACACCCTACCTATCTACACAGAGCACCCACCCCAAAAGGGGCAACCCCATCCAGAACCTGCCCCAATACACGGCCAAATCCTTAACGTAGTCCCCGAGACACGCTCTCGACTTGACACGTTTCTGTCGACTCTCTGTCACCAGACTCTTCAGGGGATATAATTCAGAGACTATTGGCTGTAAACCAAACTACATTGATACAAAACCAAATTCAAATAATCAATTGGGAAAAGTTGCACCAATTACCCACCTGTGGTGTACAAATGTGCAATAGACAGTGAGTTGTGCATCATGTCATACGGTCATGTGGGGAGGGACAGCCAGTAGAAGGGCAGGGCAGGGTGCACAGGTGGTGCTGTGTATCCAGGATACCAGGAGGCGTCCTGTTATCACGTCGGGAGCATGTCTTAGGGACTATGTTAGGGATTTGGCTGTGTATAGGGGCAGGTTCCGGACAGGGGTCGCCCCTTTCAGGGCGGGTGCTCTGTGTAGATAGGTAAGGTGCAATAGTGCTTTCCTCTTTCCTTTAGGGTTTAATCAGGGATAGTTACCTCCCGACCAAGCAATGCCACCACTGCACGTACACCTGGAACCCATATCTTGTTTTTGGATCATCTATATCCGGAACCCGTTGGCCCCCTGCCCAGTACCGGACCTACACCATTGCTTACTACAGGATCTAGTAAAACCGTTTGGCTTACTTATTTACTTGTAATTAGTCTCACATACATCAATGCATGCCTTACCGTTTGGCTACTACTAATTACCAGCATAATTTTTTAGCAACCCTCATTTTTGTATGTTTTGTAGTGTGGTGTGTTTTTTTGTTCAATATTCTTTTAAGAGTTTTCCATTAAAATTTCAGTTTTAATATACATCCCCCTGCCCCCAAGCTTTGGAGGTTATAATATATCTTAGCTGGGAATGATATCAGGTGCCATGAAAAAGTGGGCCTTTTGCGTTCTTCTTGTTCCATTTTAGGTTGTTATCGTAAAATGTTAAGGAAAGTGCTAACTTGTAATATCAGACAAGGATAGTGCTGTCAATGAAGCCTATATTTATTATTTCTATGTTATTTGCTATGTTCCATTGTGTCCCTGCTGTTCTGCTGAAAGGGTTCCTGTTGGCTTGTTTACTGGTCTCACATTTACAATGAAAGTTTCTCCTATGGGTAAACATGGCGCCCACTCTCAAATACAGTAAGAGCCATGGCCGGCAGGTCTCTGCTTGTTCTAACAGCAGAGACCTGCAGCTAATGACCGCAACTGGCAATAATGCCGATCGCAGTCATTAAAGCCTTAAGATGCCATGATCAAGTGTAATCACGGCACCTAAAAGCTCAGTGTGCGCTTCTGGGTCCTTACCGGCATTCCCTGAGGCTAATGGGGATGCTGGTAATTGACTTCAATATTGCTAGGTCTCTCTGAAGAGACCCAGGGTATTGGAGCTGCAATTCTTATGTTGGCCAGCACGTGGCAGGCCAACATAAGAGGTGAGAAATTCAGCTATTACCATGCTTCTCTATAGAATGTGGTAATATTGAAGAAAAAATAAATGAGTGAGTCTTGTAGCATCAAACACTGGATACAAAAACATTAAAAAAGTTCAAAAAAAGTAAAAAAGTTAAAAAAAAAAAATTTATGGAAAAAAACTATATAATTTTTTTTAAATATATACAGACTTAAATCCCCCTCTTTCCATAAAACAAAAAAAGAAATACATAAATAACAAAAAATATAAACATCATGGGCATCACCACATCCGAAAACGCCCTCTACAAATTAATATATTTTTCTAATATGGCAAATGGCATAACGGAAAAATGTATCAAAATGGCCGATTTGCCATTTTTTGCTTTGCTTCTCTTACACAAAAAAATGTAATAAAATGTGATCAAAAAATCACACATGCTCCAAAACTGTATCAATAAAAAGTACAGATCATCCTGCAAAAAACACAGCTCAGTAGACACATAACTATAAAAACGTTATGGGGGTCAGTATATGGTGATGTAAAAACTTACTTTTTTTAAAGTTTAATTTATTTTTACACTATTTAGACATAAAAACCTATACATACAGTACAGACCAAAAGTTTGGACACACCTTCTCATTCTAAGAGTTTTCTTTATTTTCATGACTATGAAAATTGTAGATTCACACTGAAGGCATCAAAACTATGAATTAACACATGTGGAATTATATACATAACAAACAAGTGTGAAACAACTGAAAATATGTCATATTCTAGGTTCTTCAAAGTAGCCACCTTTTGCTTTGATTACTGCTTTGCACACTCTTGGCATTCTCTTGATGAGCTTCAAGAGGTAGACCCCTGAAATGGTTTTCACTTCACAGGTGTGCCCTGTCAGGTTTAATAAGTGGTATTTCTTGCCTTATAAATGGGGTTGGGACCATCAGTGGCGTTGAGGAGAAGTCAGGTGGATACACAGCTGATAGTCCTACTGAATAGACTGTTAGAATTTGTATTATGGCAAGAAAAAAGCAGCTAAGTAAAGAAAAATGAGTGGCCATCATTACTTTAAGAAATGAAGGTCAGTCAGTCAGCCGAAAAATTGGGAAAACTTTGAAAGTAAGGGCTATTTGACCATGAAGGAGAGTGATGGGGTGCTGCGCCAGATGACCTGGCCTCAACAGTCCCCGGACCTGAACCCAATCGAGATGGTTTGGGGTAAGCTGGACCGCAGAGTGAAGGCAAAAGGGCCAACAAGTGCTAAGCATCTCTGGGAACTCCTTCAATACTGTTGGAAGACCATTTCAGGGGACTACCTCTTGAAGCTCATCAAGAGAATGCCAAGAGTGTGCAAAGCAGTAATCAAAGCAAAAGGTGGCTACTTTGAAGAACCTAGAATATGACATATTTTCAGTTGTTTCACACTTGTTTGTTATGTATATAATTCCACATGTGTTAATTCATAGTTTTGATGCCTTCATAGTCATGAAAATAAAGAAAACTCTTTGAATGAGAAGGTGTGTCCAAACTTTTGGTCTGTACTGTATGTGGTATTGTTGTAATCATACTGACCCAGAGAATGAAGGGCACAGGTCGGTTTTGCCGCAAACTGAACACCGTAGGGACGAAACCCGTAAAACAGTGGAGGAATTGCGTTCTTTTTTTTTCAATTACACCAAATTTTGAATTTTTTTTACCACTTCCCACTACATTGTATGTCATATTAAATGGTGGCATTAGAAAGTACAACTTGTCCACAAAAAATAAGCCCTCATATGGATACGTGAACAGAAAAATAAAGGTTATGGTTCCAGGAAGATGGGAAAGAAAAATGAAAATGCAAAAAATGAAAAAACCTCCAGTATCCTACATATTAGTAGGACAACAGCCAACAGTCCAATGTGTGTGGGAGCTCCTACCTCCTGACTTTCCTCAGAAAGATGATGACAGGGGAAAGAAGGATTGGACAAAGTAAATATTTTCTCTCAATCTTTTTGTTCTCCTAGAGGATAAGCTGCTGCCAGGGGTGTCTGGCAGTGGATTTCTCCCCTCTCCCCAATGAGTACACATACACGTTCAGCCAAATCAAATGTGTTTGTCTATGGGGAAGTCGGGAGTTGGCTGAACAATTGTTATGCTTAGAGATACTAAATATGTATGGCAGCTTTAACATTTAAGGCATCTTTAGACTGCCCAATGTAAAGGTGCTGCCGATTACCCAATGAACGAGCGTAACGCTTGTTTATCGGGTAATAAGGTTGTCTATACAAACACCCAAATAAATGTTTGCTGGCAACAGATTGTGCTGTCTAAACATCACTTTGCTGCCGGCAAACACTGATTCTGTATGAGGACAAGCAATGGCATTAGCGATTGCTTCTCCCCATGCTGTGGAGGAAATCCTTAACTGATGAGCAGGTGATTGTTGGGAAGGAACGATTCTTTCCTGACAACCATCTGCTCCACTGAGCAGTATAAAGGGATTTTTAGATAGTCTTAGTAACAGGGTAATTAAAAGAGCTGATTCCATTAGCACAAGCACCACTTTCTTGTTCAACAAATGAATATAAACCTCTGCACAACCCCTTTAAGCCAACTGCAAAGTTAATACCTAAGTATGCAAGATCCAAGTATCCAAATACAACAAGACAACAGAATAAGGAACAACATTTAGGATAGGGCCACATGGAGCATCTGAAGAGTGGTCAAAAACCAATGTGATTTTAAAGCAAATCAGTGCATTTTTCAACTGCATGCTTATGCAGGGTATTTTTTTAGGCTGCTTACTTGCAAAAAACTGTGCTTTAGCCAAAAAGTAACCAATACATGTGGCCTTAGGCTAGGGCTACATGGTTACATTTGTCGCACAATACTAAGTCGCATAATAAAAGGGGTACAACTACATTGTGTCATGTGTCGTGCGACATTTATTGTAATGATAGCCTATGGTTGTCGCACTGCGACAGTCACGCAAAAATCCAACTTGCACTGATTTTTTGTGACTGTCATGTTGCAGTCGCAGTACGACACCATAGACTATTATTACAATAAATGTTGCGCGATATTGGTGCGATACATGTCGCCTTGTAGCCCTAGCCTTATCTTTGAATAAGCTATGCTAACCAGAACGGTCCCAGCAATGTGTGGAAAATCTGAAGTGTATAGCATTCCAAAATTGACTTCAATAACACAGGAAAAATGGTACAAAATTATTAAAAATTCTTTCTTGGCAATAGTTAATGAAAACTCACCTGTCTTTTGGGAAAGGGTTAACTTTGCATGCCTCTAGAAGAAAACGCACAACTTCTACATGCCCTGAGATTTAAAAGAAAAGAAAAAAAACGTCAATATGTATGAATATGTATGTTTTTGCTTTCAATTAAAAGTGTGTTTGTCTTTACAAAGGTACGTATCATGATATTTGTAAACTACATTTTATGAAAGCATAAGCTTTAAATTCAGATGCTACTTTTAGAGTATGTATACAGAACTTGCATTTCATTTTCCTACAGTTCTGCAAAGTGCTGTGCTAGGCTTTCCTTTACCCAGGGCTAATATTCAGTATCCCCTTGCTAGTGTTGAGTGAATCGAAGTTAATTAAGTGGAATACGATCCGAATTTCAGTAATCTGAATTTCCTCATGCTTCATAGTAAATTAATCAGATTTTTTTTTAAATGGCTGCTGCATGTGTCAAGAAGCCCATGAACAAGGGATCACCCATAATGCCATGCAGCCAGCAAATCAGCATATAGCCAGCCCCTGTGATGTCACAGCCCTATAAAAAGCCTCATCCTGCCCGTCTCTGCCATTTTACAGTGAACTTAGGGAGAGAAGAGATAAGTGCCGGGGAAAGTGTTTTGCAAAGCTTTTAATAGTATAATCTGGGGAAAGGACAGTGTAGGGAGATCATAGAGAGAGTTTTCAGACACTGTACGGAGAGCATAGGGTGACCACAGCACAGTGCATGCTCTGTAAGCTGAAGGGATCCATAAGATACACTGCAGTTTGCATCAATCCCCTGTGTAGGGCACAGAGATATCTAATTGAACAGTGTCCATCTTGTTTACTAGATAAGCAATTCTATTACACCTTGGCTCCCAAATTGGGTTGAATAAGCTGTGTAATATAACTGTTATTGGGGTGCCCACCAAGTTTAATAGATAAGCCATTGTATTATGTATTGATTATCAAATTGGGGTAAATAACCTGTGTTATATAACTGTTATTGGGATGTCTACCTTGTTTCAAAGATAAACAATTCCATTTGGCCTTGTTTTTCATATTTGGGGTGAATATCCAGTGCAATATAACTGTTAGTGGGGTGCTCACTTTATTTAATAGATAACCAATTCCATTAGTCCTTGATTCTCATATTGAGGTAAATAATCTGTCTAATAGAACTGTTATTGGGGTGTGTCCACATTGTGTAATAAATAAGCAATTCCATTAGGCCTTGATTCTCATATTGGGATAAATAACCTTTGTAATATAACTATTACTGGGGTGCCCACCGAGTTTCATAGATAAGCAATTCCATTAGGCATTGATTCTCATATTAGGGTGAATCAACCGTGTAATACAGGGCTCGACAAAGCCCAGGCGCCAGGTCGCCACGGCGATCAGGAATTTTGTCCTGGCGCCTGGGTATTTTCCCTCACATGGCTGCACCCAGAAGGAGTTACCCGGGGGCGGAGAGCGGGGTGGACAGGGTGGCATCGGGGGAGCGGAGGAGGTAGGTAGGACGCAGTGGGTCCGCATCATGTGGGCGTTCCTTTTCCCTGACTGTAGTGCTGTCCAATCGCAGCGCAGCGAGAAGGAACGCCCAGGAGAGAAGCTGATTTCTCCTCCCCATTGCTCCGATAGTAATTAGCATATGGAGCAGGAGACAGTAATGGGGCACAGTGGGCAAATGGAGCGGCGCCCAGGAATAATAGTAAGTGCTGGGACATCTCTTGGCGCCGCTCTGTGTAGCCTGATACTTAAAGTCCGCACCCATATAAAACATAATACAGGAGGCAGGTGTCTGAGGGGTTAACTGCTGCTGATCTGCTGCCAGTACTCACCTCCTGTATTAAGGGTTAATTATCATTGGTGGAGCAGTGCGCCCCCCCCCACCCCATTAAAATCATTGGTGGCACAGTGCGCCCTCCCCTCTCAACCCCCCAGTATCAAAATCATTGGTGGCAGTGGCCACAGGGTCCCCTCCCCTTCTCATTGGTGGCGATGGCCACAGGGTCCCCTCCACCCCTCTTCATTGGTGGTGCAGTGGCAGCTTCTGATCGGAGCCCCAGCAGTGTAATCCTGGGGCTCCGATCAGTTACCATGGCAGCCAGGACGCTACTGAAGCTCCCTGCTGCTGTGTGCACAAAGCACAGGGCAGCAGGGAGAGTGTGAGGTCCAATTCACCCTAATAGAGCTCTATCAGGGTGAATAGGACAAGGGATGAAAAGATCCCAGGTTCTAGCCCCTAAGGGGAAAATAGTTATTAAATAAAAAGTGTAAATAAATAAATAAAGTAAGTTAAAAAACCCACCAAAATATTAAGTATAAATCACCCCCTTTCCCAATTTCACATATAAAATATATAAACAATAAATAAATAAACATATCACATATTGCCACGTCAGAAAAGTCCAAACTATTAAAATATAAAAAAAATCTATGCGTTTAACACCGGAACAGAAAAAAAAAAATAAAACTGCGCAATTCGCCATTTTTTGAAAATGCTTTTTTTGTAAATTTTTTTGCGTGGTATCGAATATCGCAAGAATTTTTTATAGTATCGAAATCGAATCAAAAATTTTGTATTGCAACAACTCTACTCTGTATACTGCCACTGTATATGTGTGTGCGGTTCTGTACACTGCCACTGTATATGTGTGTGCGATTCTGTACACTGTCGCTGTATATGTGTGTGTGCGGTTCTGTACACTGCCACTGTATATGTGTGTGCGGTTCTGTACACTGTCGCTGTATATGTGTGTGTGCGGTTCTGTACACTGCCACTGTATATGTGTGTGTGGTTCTGTACACTGCCGCTGTATATGTTGTTAATGCCCATGTTGTTTGGTTCTAGACTTCTTTATATGTTAATTTAAGAGGTGTTATTTTTGTCGCTGAAAATAAGGCTTTATAAGGTAAAAAAACAAAAAAACGGCTCCTAACTTTTTTAGCTGGCTCCTAGATTCCAAGGAAATTTGTCAAGCCCTGGTGTAATATAAATGCTATTGGGGTGTGCCCCTTGTGTAAAAGATAAGGAATTCTATTATGCCTTGATTCTCATATCGGGGTGAATAACCTGTGTAATATAACTGTTATTTGGGTGTCCACCTTGTGCAATAGATAAGCAATTCTATTACGCCTTCATTCTCATATCGGGGTGAACAACCTGTGTAATATAATTATAAGTGGGGTGCCCACCTTGTTTCATAGATAATTCAATTAGGCTTTCATTCTCATATTAGGGTGAATAACCTGTGTAATATAACAGTTTTTGGGGTGTCTACTTTGTTTCATAGATAAATAATTCTATTAGGCCTTGATTATCATATTGGTGTGAACAACCCGCGTAATATATAACGGTTATTGGGGTGTCCACCTTGTGTAATAAAAAAGCAATTCTATTACACCTTAAGTCTCATATTGGGGTGGACAACCTGTGTAATGTAACTGTTACTGCGGTGCCCACCTTGATTCATAGATAAACAATTCCATTAGGCCTTGATTCTCATATTGGAGTTAACAACTTGTTTAATATAATTGTTAGTGGGGTGCCCACCTTGTTTCATAGATATTTCAATTAGGCTTTCATTCTCTTATTGGGGTGAATAACCTGTCTAATAGAACTGGTATTGGGGTGTCTACCTTGTTTCATAAATTAAACCATTCCGTTAGGTCTTGATTCTCATATTGGGGTGAATAACCTGTATAAATTAACTATTATTTGGGTGTCCACCTTGTGTAATAGATAAGCAATTATATTACACTTTCATTCTCATATCTGGGTCCTGTGTAATATAACAGTTTTTTGTGGTGTCAACCTAGTAATTCTATTTAGGGTTGTTTCGATACCAAAATTTTTATTCGGTTTCGATACCATAAAAAAGTATTGCGATACTCGATACCATGCAAAAAAAACATAAAAACGCCAAAAAAAGCCGCGTGCATTTCGCATTTTATGGAATGTCCTGCCCATAATCAAACAGTCCTATCCTATTTTTGGGGGCCAAGGTGACAAAAAAAATGGCGAATCGCGCAGTAATAGTTTGGACTTTTCGGACGTGGCGATATGTAATATATTTATTTATTGTTTATAGATTTTATATGTAAAATTGGGAAAGGGGGTGATTTATACTTAATATTTTGGTGTGTTTCTTTTAAAACTTATATTTTTTTTTTTACTTTTTATTTACCGTAATAACTATTTACCCCCTTAGGGGCTAGAACCCGGGATCTTTTAATCCCTTGTCCTATTCACCCTAATAGAGCTCTATTATGGTGAATAGGACCTCACACTCTCCCTGCTGCTCTGTGCTCTGTGCACACAGCAGCAGGGAGCTGACTATTGCAGCCAGGGCTTCAGTAGCATCCTGGCTGCCATGGTGACCAATCGGAGCCCCAGGATTACACTGCTGGGGCTCCGATCAGAAGCTGCCACTAATGAGAGGAGGTGAGGGGACTCTGTGGCCACTGCTACCAATGATTTTAATACTGGGGGGCGCACTGTACCACCAATAACTTAATACAGGGGGGCAGGGGAGGGCGCACTGCGACACCAATGTTTTTAATACTGGGGGGGCGCACTGCGCCACCAATGATAATTAACGTTTAATACAAATACAGCCGGCGGCAGA
Organism: Bufo bufo; assembly: GCF_905171765.1. Lineage (NCBI taxonomy): Eukaryota > Metazoa > Chordata > Amphibia > Anura > Bufonidae > Bufo > Bufo bufo. The sequence continues at coordinate 107,401,046 of NC_053395.1, read as the reverse complement.
AACACATTGCCGGCACCCGACCTCTATGACAGAGATCTGCGATCAGCGGCAGTTAACCCCTCAGGTGCGGCACCTCAGCGGTTAAATGCCGCGGATGCAGCACCCTGTCAGATGTCGGGTGCCGGCAATGTGTTTCTGCCGCCTGTATTTGTAATTTATTAAACGTTAGTTATCATTGGTGGCGCAGTGCACCCTCCAATCCTCTTTGTTCCCATTGGTGGCTGCAGCAGCACGGGGGGTGGGAAGACTGCTTCCTTCTCCCTGGGCTGCTGAGGGAACATGGCCGCACTGAGAGTAGCGCGATCCATGTTCTCTGATACTAGGCTGTGCAGTAGCTCAGCCTAGTATCGATAAAAGGCAAATCCCGGTATCATATTGATACCGGAACAAAATTATAGATTGGGTATAAAAAATTTGATATCCGAAACAACCCTAATTCTATTATGCCTTGATTCTCATATTGGGGTGAATAACCTGTGTAATATAACTCTTAGTGGGGTGCCCACCTTGTGTAATAGATAAGCCATTCTATTACACCTTGATTCTCATATTGGGGTGAATAACTTGTGTAATATAACTCTTAGTGGGGTGCAATTCTATTATGTCTTCATTCTGATATTGGGATGAATAACCTGTGTAATATAATTGTGATTGGGGTGTCTACCTTGTTTCATAAATAAACAATTTCATTAGATCTTGATTCTCATATTGGGGTGAATAACCTGTGTAATTTAACTATTATTGGGGTGTCCACCTTGTGTAATAGATAAGCAATTCTATTACACCTTCATTTTCATATTGGGGTGAATAAACTGTAATACAACTGTTATTGGGGTGTTTACCTTGTGTAATAGATAAGCAATTATATTACGCCTTCATTTTCATTTCAAGGGTGAAATAACCTGTGTAATATAACTGCTAGTGGGGTTCCCACTTTATTTCATAGATAAATAATTCCATTAGGCCTTGTCTCATATTTGGGTGAATATCCTGTGCAATATAACTGTTAGTGGGTGTCCACCTTATGTAATAGATAAGCAATTCCATTTGGCCTTCATTCTTCAAATTGGGGTGAATAACCTGTGTAATATAACTGTTATTGGGGTGTCTACCTTGTTTCATCAATATACAAATCCATTAGGCCTAGATTCTCCTTTTATGGTAAATAACCTGTGTAATATAACTGTTAGTGGGGCGCCCACCTTGTGTATTAGATAAGCAATTCTATTACGTCGTCATTCTCATATTGGGTTGAAGAACCTATGTAATATAACTGTTATTGGGGTGTCTACCTTGTTTCATCAATATACAATTCCATTAGGCCTTGATTCTCATCTTAGAGTGAATAACCTGTGCAATATAACTGTTAGTGGGGTGTCTACCTTTTTTCATCAATATACAATTCCATTAGGCCTTGATTCTCATCTTAGAGTGAATAACCTGTGCAATATAACTGTTAGTGGGGTGTCTACCTTTTTTCATCAATATACAATTCCATTAGGCCTAGATTCTCCTATTGGGGTAAATAAGCTGCGTAATATAACATTTAGTGGGGTGCCCACCTTTTTTCATAGATTAGCTATTCGATTAGGCCTTGATTCTCATATTGGAGTGAATAACCTGTGCAATATAACTGTTAGTGGGGTGTCTACCTTTTTTCATCAATATACATTTATAAATTATAAAGTAATTCTATTAAGTCTTCATTCACATATTGGGGTGAATAAACTGTGCAATATAACTTTTATTGGGGTGCCCACTTGATTTTTTAAATAAGCAATTCCATTAGGCCTTGATTCTCATATTGGGGTGAATAACCTGTGTAATAGAACTGTTAGTTGGGTATCCACCTATTTTCATAGAGAAGCAATTCTATTAAGTCTTCATTCTCATATTGGAGTGAATAACCTGTGTAATATAACTGTTATTGGGGTCCCCATCTTGTTTCATAGATGAGGTAAGCAATTTCATTAGGCCTTGATTCTCAAATTGGGGTGAATACCCTGTGTAGTAAAACTGTTAGTGGGGTGTTCATCTTGTGTTATAGATAAACAATTCTATTACGCCTTCATTATCATATTGGGGTGAATAACCTGTGTAATATACCTGTTATTCATAAATAAACAATTCCGTTAGGCCTTGATTCTCATATTGGGGTGAATAACTTGTGTAATATAACTCTTAGTGGGGTGCAATTCTATTATGTCTTCATTCTGATATTGGGGTGAATAACCTGTGTAATATAATTGTGATTGGGGTGTCTACCTTGTTTCATAAATAAACAATTCCATTAGATCTTGATTCTCATATTGGGGTGAATAACCTGTGTAATTTAACTATTATTGGGGTGTCCACCTTGTGTAATAGATAAGCAATTCTATTACACCTTCATTTTCATATTGGGGTGAATAAACTGTAATACAACTGTTATTGGGGTGTTTACCTTGTGTAATAGATAAGCAATTCTATTACGCCTTCATTTTCATTTCAAGGGTGAAATAACCTGTGTAATATAACTGCTAGTGGGGTTCCCACTTTATTTCATAGATAAATAATTCCATTAGGCCTTGAGTCTCATATTTGGGTGAATAACCTGTGCAATATAACTGTTAGTGGGTGTCCACCTTATGTAATAGATAAGCAATTCCATTTGGCCTTCATTCTTCAAATTGGGGTGAATAACCTGTGTAATATAACTGTTATTGGGGTGTCTACCTTGTTTCATCAATATACAAATCCATTAGGCCTAGATTCTCCTATTATGGTAAATAACCTGTGTAATATAACTGTTAGTGGGGCGCCCACCTTGTGTATTAGATAAGCAATTCTAATACGTCATCATTCTCATATTGGGTTGAAGAACCTATGTAATATAACTGTTATTGGGGTGTCTACCTTGTTTAATCAATATACAATTCCATTAGGCCTTGATTCTCATCTTAGAGTGAATAACCTGTGCAATATAACTGTTAGTGGGGTGTCTACCTTTTTTCATCAATATACAATTCCATTAGGCCTAGATTCTCCTATTGGGGTAAATAACCTGCGTAATATAACATTTAGTGGGGTGCCCACCTTTTTTCATAGATTAGCTATTCCATTAGGCCTTGATTCTCATATTGGGGTGAATAACATGTCTAATAAAACTGTTATTGGGCTGTCTACCTTGTTTCATAGGTAAACAATTCCATTAGGCCTTGATTCTCATATTGGAGTGAATAACCTGTGCAATATAACTGTTAGTGGGGTGTCTACCTTTTTTCATCAATATACAATTATAAATTATAAAGTAATTCTATTAAGTCTTCATTCACATATTGGGGTGAATAAACTGTGCAATATAACTTTTATTGGGGTGCCCACTTGATTTTTTAAATAAGCAATTCCATTAGGCCTTGATTCTCATATTGGGGTGAATAACCTGTGTAATAGAACTGTTAGTTGGGTATCCACCTATTTTCATAGAGAAGCAATTCTATTAAGTCTTCATTCTCATATTGGAGTGAATAACCTGTGTAATATAACTGTTATTAGGGTCCCCATCTTGTTTCATAGATGAGGTAAGCAATTTCATTAGGCCTTGATTCTCAAATTGGGGCGAATACCCTGTGCAATTCTATTATGCCTTCATTATCATATTGGAGTGAATAACCTTTGTAATATACCTGTTATTCATAAATAAACAATTCCGTTAGGCCTTGATTCTCATATTGGGGTGAATAACCTGTGTAATACAACTGTTATTGGGGTGTCCACATTGTGTAATAGATAAGCAATTCTATTACGCCTTCATTTTCATATTAGGGTGAATAACCTGTGTAATATAACTGTTAGTGGGGTGTCCACCTTGTGTAATACATAAGCAATTCTATTACACTTTCATTCTCATATTGGGGTGAATAAACTGTGTAATATAACAGTTTTTGAGGTGCCCACCTGATTTTTTAAATAAGAAATTCCATTAGGCCTTGATTCTCATATTGGGGTGAATAACCTGTGTAATAAAACTGTTAGTGGGGTTCCCACCTTTTCTAGTAGATAAGCAATTCAATTAGGCGTTGATTCTCATATCATGTCTAATATAACTGTTATTGGGGTGTCTACCTTGTTTCATAGGTAAACAATACCATTAGGCCTTGATTCTCATATTGGATGAATAACCTGTGTAATATAATGGTTAGTGGGGTGTCCACCTTGTGTAATACATAAGCAATTATATTACGCTTTCATTCTCATACTGGGGTGAATAAACTGTGTAATATAACTGTTATTGGGGTGCCCACCTGATTTTTTAAATAAGCAATTCCATTAAGCCTTGATTCTCATATTGAGGTGAATGCCCTGTGTAATAAAACTGTTAGTGGGGTTCCCACCTTTTCTAAAAGATAAGCAATTCTATTACGCTTCCATTCTCATATGGGGGTAAATAACTTATTGTGTCCACATTGACATTGAATAACTTATTTTACATGTACAGTTACTGTTACCATACAGTATGTCCAACAAAGAGGTGCCAGGGCACTCCAAAGGAACGGGCAGTGGCAAAAATGTTGCTGAAGCCAGCAGAAGTAGCAGCAGAAGAAAGGGTGGTGGTAGCAGAAGACACAGCAACATGGGTGGTGGTAGCAGCAGACGCAGCAACATGCCAGAGCTGCCAGTGTCTTTCAGCAGTCGTGTTTGACGACCAATCCGCCGTCCTGGAATGTTGACTTGGTCTTCAATATTTTCTCAACTGACATCAGACACCCAGAGCCAGGAGTCTGTGGGTTCCTCTGACGCCACACTTTAGTTGGCATGACCCTGGAACAAGCTCACTTGTCATGAACCTGCTTCTTTCCTTTGCTGCTCCTCCTGCCAGGCAAATGATGTATGCTGCCAGCTCTGCTCCGAGTTTCAGCTGAGGACAGTTAGAAGCTACTGCCCAGCCCAGATTTATAAGAGAGGTCCGCTGCTTCCTCCTGTAGTCGTGCAAGTAGCGGCAATGAGAGTTGCGTGGGTGCTGCTGTTGCGAATGACATAAGTGATGAGCAGATAGTAGTGGATGATGATGTAGCCGATTGCACGTGGGAGCTGGGTGTAGATGGGGCTTCATCATCAGTGGCGAGGGTGGCAGCTTGCCCGTGAGATAGCATTCCGCTGAGTCAACAGGGTACAAACATGGCTGTGAGCCAGTAGGGTGGCAGCAAACATGCCAGGAGTAGACCATCTGCTACTCAGGTGCATGGGTTCCTAGAAGCAGCAGCAGGCAGTGAGCTTGCAGTGGTGGGGATAAAATGCAATTTTTGCTGGCGTGGGAATTTTTTTATCAACTAGCCAGAGGACGTCAGCGTGGCTGTATGTAGGATCTGTGGGCAAAAGGTGAAGGGCCAGGGTGCTAATGTTGACACCACATGGATCAACACATGGAGCGTCACCATAAAGCCTGGGAAAACTGTAGCGCTAATGTAGTGGTACTAGAGTTGTTGCGATACCAGATTCGGTTTCGATACCATAAAAAAGTATTGCGATACTCGATACCATTCGATACCACGCAAAAAAAATAAACCAAAAAAGCCACATGCATTCCGCATTTTAAAAAATGGCGAATCGCACAGTTTTTATTTATTTTTTCTGTTCCGGCATTCACTGCATAGATTTTTTTAATATTTTAATAGTTTGGACTTTTCTGACGTGGCGATATGTAATGTTTATTTATTGTTTATACATTTTATATGTGAAATTGGGAAAGGGGGTATTCATACTTAAAATTTTGGTGGGGTTTCTTTAGCTTTTTTTAAATTTATTTTCTTTTACACTTTTTATTTAAACACTACCGTATTTTTCGCTTTATTAGACGCACTTTTTTCCCCCCATAAGTGGGGGGGAAATGGCCGTGCATCTTATAAAGCGGATACTTTGCTGGCTGCTATGCTGCACAGCGCGGCCAGCGAAGTATCAGTGTGGAGGGAGGAGGCGGGGACACTCATGGCGGGGCCCGGTGCAGTGACTCTACTCTAATACACCGGGCCCCGCAACTGTTAAATACATTCAATCTGATCTATATCTATATGTATACGCTCTGTTCGGTACTTACTGTAGTACCGTAAGTATAGCATTAAGACGGCGCAGACCGGCATCTCCCTCTGTCATGCGCCACCTGCTGCAGCTCCCTCTGTCATGCGCCGCCTGCCCCAGCTCCCTCTGTCATGCGCCGCCTGCCTGTTCATTCATAAAATGAGATAAGCAGGCAGGCGGCGCATGAGGAGGTGTCACGACAGACATGCACTCAGAATAACAGTTAAACCACCAACCAGGCTCTAGGCGAGAGGCAGGGGAAGGGTCACCTCCTAACTTATCCCTGACCTCTCTCCCTGCAATGCTCAGCCCACATGCAGACCTTAGTGGTATGATGTGTCCCCGTGCCTGGACTGAAACACCCTAAATTCCCTGAGATTGTGAAGAGGGGAAATAGGAGCAGCCTGCTCGCACAGAACCTGGATGGGAGAGATGACACCAAACAATCAAACAAGAAACCACACTTATCTCTCTGCGCTGGAACAGACAACCTTCCTTTCTAGCTTCTAAGACCAAAGTGATTAATATAATCCGCTCAGAGCACTGGGGTGGAGTGCTATTTAAACTCATAACCCCACCCAGTGCACCTGATGGGAGGCGGATCCAGAATGGCTCCAAAACAAAACACTAAACTCGTGCTGCTATTCTGGCCGACCTCCGCACACCGTCAGGACGAGGCATGACAGTACCCCCCCTTCTACGGGTGACCTCCGGACACTCCGGACCAACCTTATCTGGATGGGACCTATGAAAAGCCCTCACCAGTCGGCTGGCATTGACATCTAGAACCCACGTCCTCTCCTAAGGGCCGTATTCCCTCCATCGAACTCCAAGTTTACCTCGACCAGAAGAGGAGGAGGAGGCAATGGCGATGGTTCCACTGGTTTCACATATTTTTATAGTAACGACCTGTGGAACACATCATGGATCCTCCAAGTCTGCGGAAGATCCAGCCGAAACGCTACAGGATTGATCACCGCAGAAATTTTATACGGACCAATAAATCTTGGACCCAGTTTCCAAGATGGCACCCTCAACTTGATATTCTTAGTGGACAACCATACCAAATCACCCACACACAGGTTCGGACCAGTCACAAGTCTCTTCTCAGCCATTCGTTTATACCTCTCACCCATCTTCTCCAAATTCCCTTGAATCCTCCGCCAGATGGAGGATAAGGCAGAAGAGAATCTCTCCTCCTCTGGCATCCCAGTGGAACCAGTCCCAGAAAAGGTACCAAACTGAGGATGGAAACCGTATGCGCCAAAAAATTGCGACTTACCCGTGGACTCCTGCCTACGGTTATTCAACGCAAATTCTGCTAAGGACAAGAATGAGGACCAGTCCTCCTGATTCTCAGCCACAAAACACCTCAAGTAGGTCTCCAGGTTTTGATTAGTACGCTCCGTCTGACCATTCGACTGCGGATGAAAAGCCGAAGAGAAGGAAAGTTGAATGCCAAGCCGAGAGCAGAACGCCCTCCAAAACCTGGAGACAAACTGGGTGCCCCTATCAGAGACCACATCCGAAGGAATACCATGCAATTTCACAATATTATCCACAAAAATTTGCGCAAGAGTCTTAGCGTTAGGCAGACTAGTTAGTTGTATAAAGTGAGCCATTTTACTGAAATGGTCAACTACCACCAAAATCACTGTTCTGCCGGAGGAACTCGGCAGATCCGTAATAAAGTCCATAGACAAATGCGTCCAAGGACGAGACGGAATAGACAATGGAAGAAGTGAACCAGCCGGTCGAGTATGAGCAACCTTTGACCGAGCGCAGGTTTCACAGGCTGTCATGTAATTCTCAATGCTCTTACGTAACCCTGGCCACCAGAACCTCCGGGACACCAGATCACAGGTAGACTTACCACCAGGATGTCCAGCAAGTACAGTATCGTGATGTTCCTTGAACACCTTGTATCGCAGGCCCTCAGGAACAAACAACCTCCCTGGGGGACAAGAGCCAGGAGCCCCCTCCTGGAATCCCAACACCTCCATCTCCAATTCAGGGTATAGAGCGGAGACCACCACCCCATCCGCTAAAATTGGCGCAGGATCCTCTGAATCACCTCCCCCAGGAAAGCTGTGGGACAAGGCATCTGCCTTGACGTTCTTGACCCCTGGGCGAAAGGTAACCACAAAATTGAACCTGGTAAAAAACAGTGACCATCTGGCTTGCCTAGGGTTCAGACGCTTGGCAGATTGCAGGTATGCCAAATTCTTATGGTCTGTATATACCGTAATGGGGTGAACTGCCCCCTCCAACCAGTGGCGCCATTCCTCAAAGGCCAACTTGATAGCCAACAACTCTCTATCTCCAACATCATAATTCCTCTCGTGAACGAGAGCTTCTTGGTGAAAAAGGCACACGGGACCCACTTGCCCGGGGATGAACCCTGTGACAGTACCGCTCCAACCCCCACCTCTGATGCATCAACCTCCACTACAAATGGCTGACACACATCCGGCTGCACCAGAATGGGAGCGGACGCAAAACGCTCCTTAATAGCCGAAAAGGTCTGCAATGCCTCATCCGACCAGACAGAGATGTCTGCGCCCTTCTTGGTCATATCAGTGAGAGGTTTTACTATGGTAGAATAGTTTGAAATACATTTTCTATAATAATTCGTAAACCCCAAGAACCGCATCAAGGCTTTCTGATTCTCTGGTCGGTCCCATTCCAGAACCCCCCGGACCTTCTCGGGGTCCATACGAAAACCAGAATCCGAAAGCAGGTATCCCAAGAACGGAAGCTCTTGCACCGCAAACAAACATTTCTCCAATTTAGCATATAATTTATTCTCCCGAAGGATCGTCAAAACCTGTCTCACATGATCCTGATGGGTCTTAAGATCAGGAGAATAAATTAAAATATTATCCAGGTAAACTACTACGAACCTCACCACCAAATGATGAAAAATGTCATTGACGAATAGCTGAAATACTGCTGGCGCGTTCGTCAACCCAAAAGGCATAACCAGGTTCTCAAAATGACCCTCGTGCGTATTGAAGGCCGTTTTCCACTCATCCCCCTCCTTGATTCTGATCAGATTGTAGGCCCCTCTCAAATCCAACTTGGAGAACACCTTGGCTCCAACAATCTGATCAAAAAGGTCAGAGATCAAAGGCAGGGGATATGGATCCCGGACTGTAATACGGTTCAATTCCCGGAAATCCAAACATGGCCTCAGTGATCCATCCTTTTTCTTCACAAAGAACAACCCCACTGCCACTGGAGACTTAGATGGTCTAATATTCCCTTTTGCCAAACTCTCGGCGATATATTTTCGAATGACCTCTCTTTCGGGTTGAGAAAGGTTATAAAGCCGAGACTTTGGCAACTTAGCCCCTGGGACGAGATTGACTGGAAAATCATAATCACGATGAGGGGGCAATTCCTGAGCCCCACCCTCCAAAAAGACATCAGCAAAATCTGAGAGATACGGAGGTAAAGCTGAAGTGGACACACCAGAGATAGAAGTGCCAAAACAATTATCCGAACAAAACTCACTCCAACCGATGATTTGTCTCGCTTTCCAGTCTATAATTGGGTTATGTTTAGTCAACCATGGCAACCCCAAAACTATAGGAGCTGGCAAATCCTTCAAGACAAAACAAGAAATAATTTCCACATGTGAATCACCCACCCTTAAGTGAATACCATGAGCAATGTGAGTAAGGCTTCTTTGAGAAAGAGGGGAAGAATCAATTGCTAAAACACAAATCTCGTTCTCTAAAGTGCAAGTACTTAGTCCTAAATCTTGAAGGAAAAGAAAGTCAATTAGGTTTACACCAGCACCCCAATCAAGGAACCCCTCTAAAAAAAACATTTCTAGACTCCAGCACCACCATAGCTGGAAGGAGAAAACGGGAACTGCAGGGAGCTTGCATACCTGCCTGCTCCACCACACCATTCATGCTACCAAGTGTCAGGGAAGTTTTTTTTTTCTTTTTCTCTACCACCTGTGGTTTAACATAAGGACAAGGAAAAAAAAAATGACCACTCTTTCCACAATAGTAACATAGTTTGTGCAATTTCCTAAAGTCTCTACTATCCGAATGGAAAGAAATCTGACCCAATTGCATAGGTTCCTCCGCTACCCCCGCTTTACCTGTAACATCACCCGGGGAGGCAGTAGAGACGAAACCACTCACAGAAGGGATACCTCGTGCAGGAGAAGCCCTATACCTCTCTCTGATACGTCTGTCTAGCCGTACAGCTAACGACATGGCGTTCTCCAAAGAGTCTGGGTATTCATGAAAAGAAAGGGCATCCTTCAGTCTTTCGGATAACCCCTGACAAAACTGGCTACGTAACGCAGGATCATTCCACTCTGATTCAGTAGCCCATCTCCTGAATTCAACACAATAAGCCTCTGCAGAAGGTCCCCCCTGAAATAAATTACGTAATCTCGACTCTGCCATCGAGACACGATCTGGGTCATCGTAGATCAATCCCAGAGCCTTAAAAAATTCCTCCACCGACCGGAGGGCCCGAGAACCAGACGGCAGAGAAAAGGCCCAGGATTGCGCGTCCCCTTTAAGCAGAGAAATAATTATTCCTATCCTCTGACCCTCATCACCTGATGAAGATGGACGCAGCCGAAAGTACAATTTGCAGGACTCTCTAAAATGGACAAAGTCATCCGTACCCCCTGAAAATCGATCAGGAAGAGCCACTATAGGCTCCACACAAACTTGACCTCCTCCTGATGCCAGAGCACTCTGACACCGTGCGACCGAACCACGCAGCTCCGCAACCTCTAGGGATAGCCCCTGCATGCGGTCAACTAATGCCTCAATTGACGCCATTACAAAACCGCTAAGTAATGACAGTCAAAGTTTTGGGCGGATTATAATGTCACGACGGACGTGCACTCAGACTAACAGTTAAACCACCAACCAGGCTCTAGACGAGAGGCAGGGGAAGGGTCACCTCCTAACTTATCCCTGACCTCTCTCCCTGCAATGCTCAGCCCACATGCAGACCTTAGTGGTAGGTATGATGTGTCCCCGTGCCTGGACTGAAACACCCTAAATTCCCTGAGATGGTGAAGAGGGGAAATAGGAGCAGCCTGCTCGCACAGAACCTGGATGGGAGAGATGACACCAAACAATCAAACAAGAAACCACACTTATCTCTCTGCGCTGGAACAGACAACCTTCCTTTCTAGCTTCCAAGACCAAAGTGATTAATATAATCCGCTCAGAGCACTGGGGTGGAGTGCTATTTAAACTCATAACCCCACCCAGTGCACCTGATGGGAGTCACTGCACCGGGCCCCACCATGAGTGTCTCCGCCTCCTCCCTCCACACTGATGCATCTGACACTTATGAGGATCTGTGGATGACATAAGTGTCATCCACAGATCCCAAATCAGTGTCATCCACAGATCCCCCATCAGTGTCATCCACAGATCCCGCATCAGTGTCATCCACAGATCCCCCATCAGTGTCGTCCACAGATCCCCCATCAGTGTCGTCCACAGATCCCCCATCAGTGTCATCCACAGATCCCCCATCAGTGTCATCCACAGATCCCGCATCAGTGTTATCCACAGATCCCCCATCAGTGTCATCCACAGATCCCCCATCAGTGTCATCCACAGATCCCCCATCAGTGTCATCCACAGACCCCCATCAGTGTCATCCACAGATCCCCATCAGTGTCATCACAGATCCCCCATCAGTGTCATCCACAGATCCCCCCATATCAGTGTCATCCACAGATCCCCCCCCCCCATATCAGTGTCATCCACAGATCCCCCCCCCATATCAGTGTCATCCACAGATCCTCTCATATCAGTGTCACCCACAGATCCCCCATATCAGTGTCATCCACAGATCCCCCCATAACAGTGCGTCATCCACAGATACCCCCAAAACAGTGCGTCATCCACAGATCCCCCCATAACAGTGCGTCATCCACAGATCCCCCATAACAGTGCATCATCCACAGATTCCACCATAACAGTGCGTCATCCACAGATCCCCCCATAACAGTGCGTCATCCACAGATCCCCCCATAACAGTGCATCATCCACAGATCCCCCCATAACAGTGCGTCATCCACAGATCCCCCATAACAGTGCGTCATCCACAGATCTTCCATAACAGTGCGTCATCCACAGACCACCATTAGTTCAAAACCTACCAAAAGCACACCTTTTGGTTCAAATTTTTTTTTTCTTATTTTCCTGTTAAAAACCTAGGTGCATCTTATCATCAGGTGTGTCTTATAAAGCAAAAAATACAGTATTTCCCACCTTAGGGGCCAGAACCTGGGATTTTTTTCATCCCTTGTCCTATTCACCCTGATAGAGCTCTATTAGGGTGAATAGGACTTCACACTGTCATGCTGCCCTGTGCTCTGTGCACACAGCATCAGGGATGTTACCATGGCAGCCAGGGCTTCAGTAGCGTCCTGGCTGCCATGGTAACCGATCGGAGCCCCAGGATTACACAGCTGGGGCTCTGATCAGAAGCTGCCGCTGCCACCAATGAAGAGGAGTGGAGGGGACCCTGTGGCCACTGCCACCAATGATTTTAATACTGGGGGGGTTGAGAGGGGCGGGCGCACTGGGCCACCAATGATTTTAATGGGGTGGGGGGTTGAGTGGGTGGTGGAGGGCGCACTGCGCCACCAATGATAATTACCCCTTAATACAGGAGGCGGGTACAATTTAATGCCATCAGTATCATGCTCTTTGGAATATCTGGATATACAGCATACCTCTATTGGGTGTTTATTATATAGAGGGTAGTAGTATTTTCCTCTGCCCCTTGTATTACCATTGTGGGCCTTATATGGCTATCGTTTCGCGATTTCCAACCACTTCCCCATATACTTACCTATTTTCCTGCGTTGGGATGGCATTGCTATGTGGCTACATTGGTTTTGCTGTAACCCTGATGTGTAAGTTTTCTTCCTCTTGATCTGGCTGCGCAGGAGGTACCAGTACGGACTAAAAGATTGTAACCGGGCTAAGTCCCGGCGCATCTGAAAACAGCGCATCGTATGCGCACTAGATGGCAAACTAAGGAGATAAACTCCGGAGTTCTCGCACAGCCTCAGTGGGTCCATTATCACTGGTTACTAAGTTCAGGCGCATCGGCGCCCCGCGCAGATCGTCATAAGAGCCAAACTCAGAGGCATTGTGATTGGAGGTAAGCCCCTTGGGGTTGTGTGGATTGGTTGTCCATGTTAAGTATACACCCCCTTTTTATGATGCCGCACCTGAGGGGTTAACTGCCGCTGATTGTAGCTCCCTGTCAGGGGCAGGGTGCCGGCAATGCGATTCTGCTGCCGGCACCTGCCTCCTGTATTATGTGTTAAAGACTGACTACTTTATATGGGACTCCAGACATTAAGTATTGGGCTACACAGAGCAGTGCCCAGCGATGTCCCAGCACTTACCATTATTCCTGGGCGCCGCTCTGTTCGTCTGTGCCCCATTACTGTCTCCTCTCCTGCTCCATATGCCAATTACTATCGGAGCAATGGGGAGGAGACATCAGCTTCTCTAGTGGGCGTTCCTTCTCCCTTGCTGTAGCGCTGTCCAATCGCAGCGCAGGGAGAAGGAACGCCCACTAGAGAAGCTAATGTCTCCTCCCCATTGCTCCGATAGTAATTAGCATATGGAGCAGGAGAGGAGACAGTAATGGGGGGCACAGCGGGCGAACGGAGCGGCGCCCAGGAATAATGGTAAGTGCAGGAACATCTCTGGGCGCCGCTCCGTGTAGGAAAAGTACTATCATTGGTGGCGCAGTGCGCCCACCCCTCCTCCGCCCCTCTCTCCGTTCATTGGTGGCAGCGACAGCAGCAGCACAGGGGGGGAGGGAGACACTGCTTCCTTCTCCCCTGTGCTTCTGAGGAAACATGAGCGCGCTGAGAGCAGCCCTCTCATGTTCAGAGATACTAGACTGCGCAGCAGCGCAGCCCAGTATCGAAAAAATGGAAATCCCGGTATTGTATCGATACCGGGACAAAAGTATCGATTGGGTATCGAAATTTCGATACCCGCAACAACCCTAAGTGGTACAGCTTGACGCATCTCCCAGCGGCCCCCACCCCTTCTCTAGCAGTCAGGGCTCCAGCACCTCAGCAGAAGGAAGCTTTGTTTCTTTCCCATCGTCTACTGGTCCTGATGCTCCTCCTCTTCCTACTCCTTGTCATGCGTTTCGCCAGCAATCAATCACTGAGGCGATTGCAAAGAGACAATGGTATGCATGCACTCACCCAACTTATCCATCCGGGCCAAGTTGCTGATACTACAGTCCCTCCCTTTCCATGTGGTTGACTCTGCACATTTCAGAAAACTGATCGCTTGTGCCGAGCCAAGGTGGAGAGTTCCAAACCATAACTACTCTAAAAAAGCTGCACCAGCTTTGCATACGTACTGTAAGGGATTGCTCTCTCTCAGGGGTCGACAATGACAGACTTTGCATCAAAACAGGGGGTTTAAAGTCCATACTGTGCTTTATTATGGGCACTGTAGGAAGGCGCAAGGGTCCGTCGTTGACGGAAGGTATGTGTCACCAAGGTTCCTGGCCTCGGTGAAGTAAGAGCCAATATTTTCAAGTGTCAGCGGCAGCTAGTGCTGGTTGACACGTTGCTATTTTAGTATGGCTGTAAGCTGATCTGGGCCGGCTCTTACTGGGACTAGCCAAAGTGCTGGGTGGGTGGCTTCTCCTCACGCTCCAGGCCGGGTCTTTACTGGCCTATATCAAACCCACCCAGCAGTCTCAGCTGGGTGTGGATTACTCCTCTCTGACAGTGGAGCGCTGTCAGTCCCTGTGTGTTTTGGGATCTGAAAACTTGTGCCGTGCAAAAGGGCTGGGAGCCGCATGCTGAGAAACAGGCCCCTAAAGCCTGCTGTGGACCACAGGTGGAGAAACTGCAAACCAGGTGAAGGTTTTTGTTCTGTGGACTTTTCATGGTGTTAAGAAACACCTAGACTGCAAAATGTCAGTTTTGTTTTTCCTTATGTGTGAAAAAAACACTGAACTGTTTAAGTTAAAGACTTTATGGTTGCCTCTATACTGTGTCCGCTAGCCTGTCTACTAGAGAAAATCCCCACAGCACTTAACCATATACAGGTGAACCCTCCCCAGTTATCATCACTGGGGAAGGTGAAACTCCAGCACCATCGTGACAGAACAAAAACAAAATAAACACCTGCCCTTCTAGGTCTCACTAATACATTTTTGTTCTCCCTAACTCACCGCTAAAGCGTAGTTCACACACAGGG